>NC_057711.1:143936092-143978770 GCF_004010195.1 Chiloscyllium plagiosum | reverse complement strand
TGTCCCAATACATGTGTGAATTTAACCGGAATGGAGGTGTTGCTTAGTCCCGTGTGAATCTTATTACACACCTCCCCGTGTGAATCTTCTTATCTGTATGTAACCAGAATGGAATGTGTTTTTTAGCCTTGCTCTGCTGTTCACATGAATGTTTATATCTGGAAAAGAGTATATCAGCTGGAAAAGTCTCCAGTTCGGTGAGTCTGCTCTGGGGTTACGTTTAACCGCCGAGCGTGTGTTGTTGGCAACCGCTCTACGAGAACTGACGGCTCCCAGTTTTTGTAACATGTAGAGTGAGTATAAGCCAGACCCGTTGTATGAAACCTTGTTGTGGCGACGCTGCGGGGAATAAAATGCCCATATTCTAGCAGACTCGCCTCTTGGTCGTTTGTTCTGTGTCAGACTACTCTCCTACGAACCTGACCTTGAGAATTTTTTAAAACAGGCATGGATTGGATAAATAGGCAAAGTCTTTTCCCTGGGGTCGGGGAGTCCAGAACTAGAGGGCATAGGTTTAGGGTGAGAGGAGAAAGATATAAAAGGAGCCTAAGGGGCAACTTTTTCACGCAGAGGGTGGTGCTTGGAAATGAGCTACTAGGGGAAGTGATGGAGGCTGGTACAATTACAGCATTTAAAAGGCATCTGGATGGATATATGAATAGAAAAGGTTTAGAGGGATATGGGCCAAGTGTCGGCAAATGGGACTAGATTAATTTAGGATATCTGGTCGGCATGGACGAGTTGGACTGAAGGGTCTTGTTTCCATGCTGTGCATCTCTATGACTCCAAGTGTAGGCATTACAGTCAACCCACGCTTCAAACGTTTGTCCGCAATTTCTCAATCGTGTTACAGAAAATTTGTGTTAATGAAACACACATTATAGCAGAACAACCTATAAATTAGAGCACAAACATTGGATGCTCCATCTTCCCCTAAAAAGCAGGCCCATTGTAATAGACATATGTCACATGGTGTTTGGCCCCTTTGTACTTCCAGTGGAGATATGTTTTAATAAACCTCTTCTGAATTTCTGGTGCAGGTGGGAGCTGAACCCAGGGTTTCTAGGTCAGAGGTAGGGAACCTACCATTGAGCCACAAGCACGCTTACCTTGTTACTAGGAATCTGGAAATCACAGTATGTGGAAGCTAGTCAGTATTGGGTGATTAATTTTGTTCTTATTTCCATTTGTAGGTGTGATCTCTACTTTTGTTTCAACAAATCGTAACCAACTATCAAATAACAATTCTGGATAGTAAATTTTTTAGAGGTTTATTAAAGCTATCCTTATTAAAGACAAGCTATCTTTAAACTAAGGACAATGCCTTCACACTTTCATTCTGTTGAAAGTGGAGATCATACGATTCACACTTTTTTATCTCTGGTCTGGTCAAGCACCAACTTGTAGAGATTGACTTGTAATTCTTTTTCTCGAGAGTATTCAACCTTGGAGAATCTGAATCAAGCTGCTGTTGATTTTATGATCAGCTCTAGCTGTTAAGTAAATTTGATTGGCACTTTCCTCTAAGAAACCATTTGGCCTCAGTATCTTTGACATGTAAACACTTGTGTTGCTTTATAAATGACCACTATTTTAATATTATCCAGAATGGGCCTTTCTTAATGAAAAAACTTGATGGATGCAAGCCACTTTCTCAGTAGCTATTGTTCTTGTTATTATGATGCATATGGAAATGTTGCTTTTATTGTGAATGATGTTTTTGACTTACAACCCACAGACATTGACGACGTCCGAAAATACAAACCAGGTTACTTGGAAGCCACGTTAACTTGGTTTAAATTGTACAAGGTTCCTGATGGGAAGCCAGAAAACCAGTTGGGTTTCAACGGAGAATTTAAAGACCGGGTATGCTATTCTGCTTTACCTTATACTGCATCAAAAAACATTTGCATTTTCTGCAATTCATGTGAATCTTTGAAGAGGCAAGGTGTTGACTGGGAAGCTGGTGGTGTTAAGATGGATACAATGGGAAGATTTATGAACCTATTGTTTGATCTCCGTGTTAACAGTGCTTATCTCTACTTCTGTTATGCTCCTGTGTAAGACATTCGTTCTACTGCAGAGACATTAACATCGCTCCAATTCCCTAAAAAGAAGAAAGCCTTGTGTTTATGTAGCACCTTTAACAACAGCAAGATGTCCTAGTCCTTTACAGCTAATGAGCTACTTTGGAATTGTAGTACCTGCCATAATATACTAATGACAGCAGTCAATTTATACACAGCAAGCTCCCAGAAAAGCAATGTACTCCACTTCAACAAAATGCATGTAAGCTTTTACTAACTTTCAGGGAGGTTTGCTCTGTGTGCTACTGTTGATGCTGCCCAATGTCTACTTAGCCTGTTAGTGGGACATGGACAAGTCACAATGGATTCTCTGGAATCTGCTGAGAGACCCAGGTGGGGTCTCAATTTAATGTCACATCTGAAAGACAGCACTTCCTCAGTATTACACTGAAGCTTCAGTTCAGATTTTTATCCTCATGTCATCGGGTGGAACTCAAAACACAACCTTCTGCCTCCAAAGTAGGAGTGTTATACGCTGAGGCACAGCTGATACACAACAGGGAAACTTGAAGTAGAATAAACAGAACTGAGTTAATTTATGATTTCTTTCTGCTTTATGAATTGATCATTATATTTTATGGTTGAATTTTTCATGCAAATTTTGATTTAATTTTTTTCCTCAAAATATATCATTTTGTTTTTATTTAAAATCCAACTCCAAACTGACACGTAATTTTCCCCTCCACCCTGTCTGGAGTGGAATCCACAGCCTAACTTGGTAATTTTCCCCATCGAATTGAAATTGTCAGGAATATCTATTATTCTTTCATTGTCTTTCAAGGTGTTAGGTTCAGACACCCTGCCTGAAAATTATGTTAAACTCCCCAAGTAACCATTAAGTTTTAACTCTAAAGCACATTTTGAAATAACACCTGTCGGTGTAAAGAAAACCAGAAAGTCTTGAGAAGTAAAAACCGAAAGAACTGTGGATGTTGTAAATCAGAAAGAGTTCTGAGGAAGGGTCACTGGACCCAAAACGTTAACTCTGATTTCTCTTCACAGATGTTGCCATACCTGCTGAGCTTTTCCAGCAGTCTTTAACAGTGTTTGTGCAAGTTTACATTTACCTATCAATAATATTTCTCCCCCTAGTATCTAAATAGTAAATCTTTTCTCTCCAGAGATCTAGAATTTTTCTACAAGTTGCAAAGGAAGTGCAGACTACCAGCTGTAGCAATAAGTCCTTACTTCACTTAATCGATTTAAAATTATTTTGTTTTTCGTTGTACATTGTTTCGCATTCTCACTGAATGTAGCAAGATTAACTTTACTGTTGTTTCCTGCCTAATCCAGCTTTTATACATCAGTCAACAGAGGTTCCTCAGAACTTAACACAGAATGATTCCTTTGCACCAAGTATCAAATGGTTCCCCTCGCCAGCTCTGTGCTTAATATTGAATCCTGAAAAAGGGTAATACCCAAAATGTTGACTTCTCCACCTCCTGATGCTGCCTGACTTGCTGTTTTCTTCCAGCCTCTTGCTTGTCTACTTTGGATTCCAACATCTGCAGTTTTTTTTGTCTCTAACATCACCTCTGGTAGCACTTGGCTCACACATCTTAAAATTTTCTCTCCCTCTCATAGAGTCATAGTGAAACATATGCCTCATACTGTTTAACATTTCCACCCTGGGAAAACGACTATGCCTACCCACCCTATCCATGCCTCTCGATTTTATGTATTTACATCAGCCTCTGAGTCTCTCGCAAAACAGTCTAAATTTGTCCAACTTCTCCTTCAATTGAGGCAACATCCTGGTAAACCTCTTTCGCACCCTTTCCAAACCCTCCACATCCTTCTTATAGTTTCACAGCCAGACCTGCACACAATACTCCAAATGTGGCCTACCTAAAGCTTTATACAGCTGCAGTATGACTTGCCAACTTTTATACTCCATGCCTCGACTAATAAAGGCACCTGTGCTGACACCTTCTTTGTCACCTTATCCACTGTCTTGCCACTTTCAGGGAGCTATGGACTTACATCTCAAGATCTCCCTAGATATTAATGCTCCTGCCATTTACTGTGTACCTTACATTTACATTTGACCTCCCAAAATGTATCACTTCACACTTGTCCAGATTAAACTCTATCTGCCATTCCTCTGCCCAACTTTCCAATTGAACTTTATCCTGCTGTACTCTTTGACAATCTTTCTCACTAACCACCAATTTTTGTGTCATCTTGCAAACTTACTAATCAGACTGCCTACGTTTTCATCTAGGTCATTTACAGAGGAACCTCGATTATCCGAATGAGATGGGTGGCGCTATTTTGTATGGATAATTGATTATTCGGTTAATTGATTTCCTCTGGGGCTCAGAGTTTTCTGTGAAGTCTGCTCCCCATTCAGGAGACTAAGCAGCAGCACACTGCCCTCGAGCCCCCACCCCAAACCCCACCTCCATCCCCTGCCTGCACCATCTGCTCCCACCCTGTCCCTCAAACCTTGGCTGCCCCCAACTCCATCCGCACAAAGCCATGCTGACTATCCCTAATAAGTCCATTCTTTTCCAAATGCAAGTAAATCCTGTCCCAAAGAATCTTCTCTAATAATTTCCTTACCGCTGATGTAACGTTTACCAGCCTATAGTTTTTGGGATTAGCCCGTTGCCCTCCTTAAACAAAGGAACTATATTGGCTGTTCTCCAGTCTCTTCTGGTATTTTGCCTGTGGCTAAGGAGGACGCAAAGATGTCTGTCAAGGTCGCAGAAATCTCCTCCCTGGCCTCACTCAGTATCCTGAAATCCTTAATTTTTTCTCCCACACCAAAAAATTCATGTTTTTAAAGGAGGCGTTTTAAGTAGACTTTCATGAGTAACTAAGCACAAGAGAAAAAAATAACACAACACACACATACACACAAATTAGGAATGAGAAGTAAAGCCAGAAAAGATAAGCTTTTGAAGTTGTACAGATCAGTCTGCCTGAGTCATTTGTGAAGAGTAAATAGTACATTGATGATAGCCGAAGAGTTATGTTCGAGAGTCTTAGCTTTTACAGTTAGTTTAAAACAACTTGTCCTATTTCTTGTTAATGATGGATTTACAGAGCAGAGCCGAGCAGAGGCTGATAGCCAGGTCTGAGCCCCTTGGGAATGGCCTCAACCGGGACCTTGGGTTCATGTCACATTACAGGTGACCCCACTGCAGTATATATATACTGCAGTGTATATATATATATATATATACACGCACACATGCGTGCACACACACACTCAGACTGTCTCTCATACACTCTCACATACACTCCCACACATACCCTCTCACAGACTTATACTCCTTTACACTCTCACTCGCACACATACACACACCCTCTCACAGACACTCATACCCTCCCTTCACACAACACACCCACATGCACACATACACATATAAGTTTGTGGGGTTAATTTGTACTTGCAGAATTGCATTTTACTTTGCTCAAAAACTGCATGAATCCATGTAAGATTCTGTAAGTCCGTTTTTTCGATGAGAATCAGTCTGACTATTGTGGCACAGACAGCCTCACACAGGGCAGCTCACACCTTCAATACCTGATCCGGGCCGCCATGACACCAATTGTTAAAGTGCACTTGAGAATGTAACTTTTTTAAAAAATGTTTTGCGATTTACATATGAAAGAACTGAAACCAACATGGTCATTCTAACAGATGAGAGACTTCACAAACAATCCAGGTATTTTTCAACATATCATTTCAGTTACATCACACTGAAAACTTTTGCTATAAATTCTGTGTCTTACAATCTTATTCTCCACAATCACCTGATGAAGGAGCAGCGCTGTGAAAGCTAGCGCTTCCACATAAACCTGTTGGACTATAACCTGGTATTGTGTGATTTTTAACTTTGTACGCCCCAGTCCAACACCGGCATCTCCAAATCATGACCATCATAGCACTCTAGCACTGAAACCCCCAGCTGGTACCCATGAATCTGTTCATTGGCACGCTTTTCCACACAAATCAGACTTACAGTTGGGATTTTAATTCTTTCTTTGTATATTTCTAGAAGCATGAACGCACAAAATTTCTGCAAAAGGTAGTGATCTACCATGGGTGAGGAGAATGGGTGGGTTGTGGAGAGAGAGCTAGACAGCCCACTCGATGTGGCTTTCTGTTATGCCACTGTCTCTGTTTGAAGTTTCCCTGCTATTCTAAAGGTGTGACATTCCATGGGTCCAACAAAACTGCAGTTTTGGTCTCCTTATTAAAGGAAGAATATGGTTGTGTGGAAACGGTTCTGGGAAGGTTTGCAAGGGTAAAAGCTGGAATGGACAATTGTCTAATGAGAATTTGGAAAGGCTGGCCTTGAATCGGTTGGCATTTAGAAGATTAAGAGGTGACTTGATTGAAGCATGCAAGATCCTGTGGGGCCTTGACAGGTCAGGCGTCAAAAGGACGTACTGTCCTGTGGAAGAAGCTAGAACCAGAGGGCCACTTTTGCAAAGTAAAGGGTCACTCATTAAAGGCAGCGATGAGGAGGATTTCCTTCTCCCAGATGGCCGTGAGTCTTTGGAATGCTTTTCCCGAAAAGGTGGTGGATGCAGAGTCCTTCGATTTTTTTTAAAGAAAGTGTAGATAGATTCTTGATAAACAAGGATATGAACGATGATGGGGGTATGCAGAAATGTCGAGTAATCAGATCAGCCATGAACTAACCGAACGCTGAAGCTGACTGGCTGACTCCTGCTCCTAATTTGTGTTAGTGTTTTCTTACCATTTTAAAGCAATTTTATTGATGATTTTGACGATATAGTGGATAAATATAATCCTTGTACTTTCATTTGTAGAATTTTGCTCTTGGAGTAATTAAGTCTACTCATCAATACTGGCAATCGTTAATCTGCAAGAAGACTGAAGGAGGTAGCATTAGTTGGTGAGTTTTAATTATGTTTAATTATAACAGTAGTAGAGTTCTGAACTTGTAAACTTTTAAAATTTACACAATTATGTGTAATGGTATACAGTGTATTCCATTTAGTTCATACATAAAATCCCTCTTTTCCAGAGATTAAATCAAACTTAATTAACTTATAGATGCTGGGATCTGTCTTTATTGCCATATTTGTAGGGAAAAACTGACTTGCTACATTTTACTGTGATCAGAATATAGATCTTGCTGTCATGAAGTAATTGACATAAGTAGCATAAACCCAGTTTAAGGGAAGAATAGATAAGGAGGGAGAATGGACAAGAAGGATATGATAGGGTCTGATGTACCAGCCATGGTGTGCTCAAGCCAGGCTGGGATGTTCTATTAATTCATGAATGTGGCCATTTCTGGCTAGGCAAACATTCTTTGCCCATCCCTATTATGATGAGCTGCCATTGTGAACCACTGCAGTCTTTTTTGGGTGTAAGAACACTTATCGTGCTGTTAAAAAAATGTTCCAAGGTCTTTGCACTGTCAATGAAAGAATGGCAATATAGTTGCAAATCAAAACAGGGTTTCCTTGGAGGGAACTTGCAGGTGATGGTGATTCAATGCATATATTGCCCATGTCCCTTTAGATGGTAGAGGTTACAGGTTTGAAAGGTACTGTCTGAAGAGTTTTGGTGAGTTACTGCATTGTGTTGATAAGATTGTAGATGCTGCTGCTGATGTATATTGAGGTGTCTGTCAAGTGATCTGCTTTGTTTTAGATGGTTCATTATTGTTGGAGCTGCACCATTCAGGCAAGTAGAAAATACTCTATCCCACTCCTGACTTGTGCCTTCTTGTGGATAGGCTTTGTGGCGTCAGGAGCTCAATAATTTGCCACACTATTTGTATGGCTATTTCAGTTCAGCAGTAACCCCCAGGATGTTGATAATGGTAGAATCAGCAATGGCAATGTAACAGGAACAATGGTTAGATTCTCTTTGCAGGGTGTCATTGATGGTCACTTTTGTTGTGAATGTTATTTGCCACTTATCAGCCTCATCCTGGATGTTGTCCAGATCTTACTGTCTATGATCACAAATTGCTTCAATATCTGAGCTGTCATGAATGATACTGAACATTGCATCTTCATCAGCAAACATCCCCAAATCTGACCTCATGATGGAGGATTGTCATTAACCAAGCAGCTGAAGGTGGTTGGGCCTTGAACATTACCCTGAGGTTCTCCTGCAGTGATGTCCTGGGATTAAGATGATTGTCTTCAAATAACTACTGCTATCTGCCTTTGTGCTAGATATGACTCCAACCAGCAGAGAGAGATTTCCTCTTGATTCCCATTGACTCCAGTATGCTTTTAGATACCATACTCAGTCAAATGTGACATGTAGTGTGGAGAGATTGTCTTCTGATCAAAGGCTAAACAGGTTTGGACTCTACTGACTGGAGTTTAGAAGAATGAGAGGTAATCCCTTTGAAACATATAGGATTGTTAAGCGATTTGACCGGATAAATGATGATAGATTGTTTCCCTCATGGGAGAGTCTAGGAAGAATTAAGGGGCACCAATTTCAGACTGAGATGGAGAGGAATTTCTTCTCACGAAGGTTGAGAGTCTTTGAAACCCATTGCCACAGAGAGCTGTAGGACCAAAGTCCTTGTGTATATATAATGCTGAGATAAATAGATTCTTGATCATTAAGGGACTCAAGAGTTATGGGGAAGAACAGGAAAGTGAACACAAAAAATATTGTAGCAGCCATGATCTTATTAGCAGGCTTGAAGGGCTGAATTGCTTACTCACGTTCCTATTATGGTCTGTCAAGCTGTGTCACCTTCACCTCCACTTTTTTGTCCATGTTGGGCCAAGGTGTAATAACTTCGGGAGCCAAGTGTCCCCAGCCAGATATATCCTTCCTTGAGAGGCAGGAAGGGTAAAGGGCGGCATGGTGGCTCAGTGGTTAGCACTACTGCCTCACAGTGCCAGGGACCCAGGTTCGATTCCCACCTCGGGCGACTGTCTATGTGGAGTTTGCACATTCTCCCTGTGTCTGCATGGGTTTCTTCCCACAATCCAATGATGTGCAGATCAGGTGAAATGGCCATGCTAAATTGCCCATAGTGTTAGGTGCATTAGTCAAGGGAATAGGTCTGGGTGGGTTACTCTTCAGAGGGTCGGTGTGGACTTGTTGGGCTGAACCAAAATTAGAGGTGGGAGTATGGAGCAATAACAAAAATTTACAAAAGAAACTTGCAAATTTCAATTAGAATTTTGACAGTCTATTTCTGCACTGAAAATTCTGTTCAATTCAATGTTACACCTTAGTTCCCAGCTCAATCCAGAACCAGCCTCTTGTGGCTTTTGTGTCTCTCAACTGTCCTTGGACATGGGGTTGACATGGTTATAATATTTTTTAGATCAGAGTGGTGCTGGAAAAGCACAGCAGGTCAGGCAGCATCCAAGGAGCAGGAAAATCGACGTTTCGGGCAAAAGCCCTTCATCAGATTTTCCTGCTCCTCAGATGCTGCCTGACCTGCTGTGCTTTTCCAGCACCACTCTGATCTAAACTCTGGTTTCCAGTATCTGCAGTCCTCACTTTTGCCTATGGTTATAATATTGGCCACTCGATGCTGGAGCGAAAAGCTGTGCAGGAATTATCACAGTTTTGTGGCTCCTGTTTCACTTATTTCACTTACTTTTATTTTCTGGTTTAATTTTCTTAAAGATGATTGAAAACATTCATTACTTGCTCAGAATATGATCCAAAACATTACAAATTGTTTAAATTACAAACCAATAGGAAGATACAATTTGTCACTGTCTTAAGAACTCTATGGTTTCTTGGAAAATTGATCATTTCTACTAATTTTTAAATAGTTATTACAAATTTGTAAATATTATTGTTTGAACATTTATGTAAATGTTGTAATTGTCTTTGTTTTTAACCTCAGCAAAAATGTGACAATCCACAATAGCCCTTTCTATTGTAGTCACAAAGAAGCAGAAACAATTGTACTTTCAGTAAGTATGAACCAGATTCAGAATACCCTAGTACAGTGATGCATGATAATAGATAAATTGCATGTTTTATTTCGAAAGACAGTGTCAGTGACATTCCACCCTGTGGACGTGTTTTTCATGAATAAGAGATAGGATGCATGGAGAACTAAACCAATCAACTTTGGCAGATGAATTTAGCCAAATTGAACTGTGCCAAGAAATGAGACATTAGCAACATCAAGGATGGGGCAAAGTCAGTTTGGTCCATCAAAATTGATGATGTATCCTTGTTTGTCCCCAATTTGCACATGGTCTGCGGTGGATCCATCGGTAAGGATCACAGAATATGTGCAGCAGGCCGAGGTCAGTGATGAAGATCTGAGGGCAACCAAATTTAATGCTCCATAATTCCTCCCAAAGTTGGTGGCCTTTGTGAAGTCAAGAAAGGCCAGTATCGAGGTTGATGCTGTTCTCTGTATTTTTCTTAAATTCTTCTTGCTTTGAAGGCCATGAAGACATCTCAACCTCTGTACTCAATGCGTTTACTGATGGAGCCAAATCTGCCAAACCACCCTGTCTATCTGTGACTCCTTTCAAGCAACTATTCTTCGCAGTATTTCTAAAACACTCTATTTTGAAATTCACATCTCCTTTTCTGAATCTCTCCATTGTGTCGCCATTCTTTGTAACTTTCTCAAGTCTTACAAATTTCTGAGAATTCTTGTCTTCCTTCAGTTCAGGCTTCATGCACATCCCTAATTTTAATCGTTTCTCCATTGGTAGCCTTCCATTGCCTAGAAAACCCTCCTGAAACATGTTGCCTCACCACCTCTCCCCATTCATTTAAAACCCCTCTTCTAAAGCTTACTTCTTTGACTGAGCTTTTAGTCACCTATCCTAATATTTCCTATGTGTCACATTTTGTTTACAGCTCTCTTGTGGAGCACAACACTATAACAATTATTTATTATGATTTAGTCATGTTTAGTTTGCAGATGACATCAATATTGGAACTGTAGTGGATAGCGAAGAAGGTTATCTCAGACTACAATGGGATCTTGATCTGATGGGCCAATGGGCTGAGGAATGGCAGATGGAGTTTAATTTCAATAAATGCGAGATGCTGCATTTTGGGAAAGCAAATCTTAGCAGGATTTATTCACTTAATGGTAAGGTCCTGGGGAGTGTTGCTGAACAAAGAGACCTTGGAGTGCAGGTTCATAGTTCCTTGAAAGTGGAGTCACAGGTAGATAGGATAGCGAAGAAGGCGTTTGGTATGCTTTCCTTTTTTGGTCAGAGCATTGAGTATAGTAGTTGAGAGGTCATGTTGCAGCTGTGCAGGACAAAAGTTCGGCCACTTTTGGAATATTGTATGCAATTTTGCTCTCCTTCCTATTGGAAGGATGCTGTGAAACTTGAAAGGGCTCAGAAAAGATTACAAGGATGTTGCCAGGGTTGGAGGATTTGATCTATAGGTAGAGGCTGAATAGGCTGGGTCTGTTTTCCCTCGATCGTTGGAGGCGAGGGGTGACCTTATAGAGGTTTATAAAATCATGAGGGGCATGGATAGGGTAAATAGACAAAGTCTTTTCCCTGAGATGGGGGAGTCCAGAACTAGACAGCATAGGTTTGGGGTGAGAGGGGAAAGATATAAAAGGGATCTAAGGGGCAACTTTTCGTGCAGATGGTGGTGCATGTGTGGAATGAGCTGCCAGAGGATGTGGTGGAGGCTGGTACAATTACAATATTTAAAAGGCATCTGGATGAGTATATGAATAAGAAGGTTTTAGAGGGATATGGGCTGGGTGCTGGTAAATGGGAGTAGATTAGATTAGGATATCTGTTTGGCATGGATGAATTGAACCGAAGGGTCTGTTTCTGTACTGTACATCTCTATGACTCTGTGTTACCAGTCACAAGTATTTCTCTCGCAGGTCTCTGATATCATCACAGCATATTCTCAAATGGCCTATTGTACATCTCACCAATCTTATTTACCATGTCATGTGCATTTGCATCCATCCACCCAGATTTCCTGTACAGGTCAGGATCATCAGGTTTAAATGTCTCAGACCGTGACCTCAGTAGAGATGGACCATCTTATAGTTCAGAGGAACAGGCAGCCAGTTCAGTGACCTTGAAAGTGAATTCAGTGTTGTATGGTACCTTGCTGTGCCAGGGTCAATGATATTTACCATGTCATGTGCATTTGCATCCATGCACTGTAAAATTAATTTATACCTTGTTACATTACTTCTTGGTTTGGTCTTGCTTGATACCTTGCTACTTGTTATTCTTGTGCAAGACACCTTAGCACCATATCTCGCTTACCATCCTCCATCAAGTCGTTTTAAACTTTTCCTAACAGTACTAGCAATGATCCACTGAGGAGTGTTTTAGCTGCAAGCTGTTCAGACTGTATTAATCCTAGAACCAATCAGAACATCACCGGAATTTAGAGAACCCCTCCTACACCATCCCTCCAGCCACAGGGGTAGCTGCTCAATCATTCTTTTGAAGAATTGAAAGAGCTTGGCATCCAAAGTAATCCAGAGATTAGTTATTTTCAAGATCCTTCTTACTAGTCTACTTCCTATCTCCTTACGATCTGATTTTAAGATCTCCTCTCATTTTCTGCTGTTGTCGATATAGACCCCAATCTCTGATGATTTGTCCTTCATCATCAGGAAGCCCTGATAATATGTCAAAGTAACATCATTGACCCTGGCACAGCAAGGTACCATACAACACTGAATTCACTTTCAAGGTCACTGAACTGGCTGCCTGTTCCTCTGAACTATAAGATGGTCCATCTTTACTGAGGTCACGGTCTGAGACATTTAAACCTGATGATCCTGACCTGTACAGGAAATCTGGGTGGTACCTGCGCAAAGCCGTCAGGGATGCCAAGAGACAACACCAGACTAAGCTGAAGCCCCAAACTAATCATATGAACACATGTTGACTGTGGCAAGGCTTTCACGATGTAACAGGCTACAAAGCAAAGTCGAGTCGAATCGCTGCAATGCATCCCTCCCTGATGAGGTCAATGCATTCTATGCTCGTTTGGAACAGAATGTCAGTGAAATGATGTCACCTGCCCTGACAGCCTCAGGTGCACCTTCACTCGCAGTCACCATTGCAGACGTCAGCTCGGCCTTCTTGAGAGTGAACCCACAGAAAGCAACAGGCCTGGATGGAGTCCCCAGCCGTGCAGTCAGATCCTGGCAGGAGTATTTGCAGACAACGTTAACCTCTTCCTACTAAAATGTGAGGTTCCCGTCTGCTTCAAGAAGACCACGATCATCCCAGTGCCTTAATGACTACCACCCCAGTTGCTCTGACATCCATCATTTTGAAGTGTTTCAAGAGGTTAATAATGAAATGCATCAACTCCAGCCTCCCAGACTGCCTTGATCTGCTACAATTCACCTACAATTCTGCTACAATTCCATGGCCCTACACTCATCCCAGGAACATCTGGATAGCAAGGACACCTAAATCAGACTCCACCTTCAACACCATAATTCCAACCAAACCCATTTTAAAACACCAAGACCTAGGACTTTACTTCTCCCTCTGCAACTGGATCTTCGAATTCCTTACGCACAGATCACGATCAGTAAGGATAGGTGACAATACCTCCTCCACAATAATCCTCTCAACATCAGTGCCCCACAAAGCTGCGTATTCAGCCCCTTACTATACTCCTTATGCACTTATGACTGTGTGGCTACATTCAGCTCTAACCCCATTTGCAAGTTTGCTGATGACACCACAGTAGTGATTCAAATCTTAAACAATGACAAGACAGAGTTCAGGAAAGAGATTGAGCTTAGTGGCATGCCGTAAAGGTAACAATTTCTCCCTCAATGTCTGCAAAATGAAGGAGCTGGTCATTGACTTCAGGAAGTAGAATGGAGGATATGGCCCTGTCTGTACCAATGGTGCTGAGGTAGAGGTGGTTGATACTTTCAAGTTTCTAGGAGTAAATATCACCACCAATCCGTCCTGGTCCATACACATCAATGCTGTGGTCAAGAAAACACAGTAACATCTCTGCTTCCTCAGGAGGCTAAGGAAATCTAGCGCGTCCACAATGACTCTTACCAATTTTTATAGATTCATCACAGAGAGCATCCTATCCATATGCATGGCATGGCAACTGCTGCACCCAAGACTGCAAGAGAATTGTGAATGCAGCCTATTCCATCATAAAAATTAGTCTTCCATCTTTGATTCATCTATAGTTCTCGCTGCCTCAGGAAGACAGCCAACATAATCAAAGGCCCCTCCCACCTTGGGTATACTCTCTTCCACCCTCTTCCATCAGGCGCAAGGTAAAAAAAGGGTTGATTACACGTACCAACAGATTCCAGAACAGCTTTTTTCCCCACTGTTATCAGACCTTTAAATGGACCTCTCATATATTAAGAGTTGATCTTTCTCTACACTTTCTCTGTAGCTGTAACACTATATTCTGCATTCTAATCTGTTACCTTAATATACTTATGTAAGGTATGATTTGCCTGGATAGCACACATTATTTTTCACTGCATCTCAGTTCATGTGGCAATAATAAACCAAATCAAATCTATTGCTTTCTCAAAGCGCCTCCTACCCACCATGTACGGATAAGCCATCTGTGGTGCTCTCCCCAAATGAACTATCCCTGTCATCTGTATTCTGAACTTTCAAACAAGATGTACTTGGAGTCTCCGGCAATCATGTCGGGCCCACCTTGATTGATTGGCAGTTACCTGATGTCTCTCTGCCTGCTCATTCAGCAATGTGCTATCCATGTCCCATTCAGCCTCACAACTGAACCACTGTAATTACTGCTGCTGTTGACAGTCCACTATCCAAAACTCAAGCTGCTTTAATTGATGCAGCTTTCTGCACATGTAGTTGTACAAAATCAGAGGGTACACGTTGCACATCCCATGGGTAGAAGTACCCTGTCACTCCACTATTTATTAGATCAACTATACTTAGCAGAAATAAGCTGAAGACTTATGGTAGTAAGTACTTATAGTCTTCCTGGAGGAAACACTTCTGGGGCTTGGAATCATCATCACCATAAGCCCAGTGAATTACTGCAGAATATTCTGTAGAATATGTATGTTGCAGTCAGTAGTGTTGGAGAGGATGTATATTGATTCCTATGCTGGAATAGCATTATGTTGTTTCCACAGCAACATGCAGGAGGTAGTGAGTGTTACATTACACTGCTGACTGATGACTTATAAATGGTGAGGAGGCTTTGATCAGTTAAGAAATGAAGTATTTGTCCATAGAGTCATTGCTCTGTTTCTTTAATCATGTTATTAATGTGGGTGGTCCAGTTAAAATCATTCCCAAAGTGAATCATGCTGATGTATTGCCTTGGCAATGGAAAGAAACCAAATATGATGTAAGGATGAGAGATTTCATATTTCTAATCTATAATATCTCATTCCTGGTCACACAAATTAGAGTTTATGCTGAGGCCTTCATAGTTAATTAAGGCTAAAACACATCCTGATGATTATACTGGGATTGCATCAGCAAGAAAACATTACAGCTGACTCCACCTACATTCAGTATGTAGGAGGAAGAATTTGACCGGACCACCCATGACCTCTCCTCTGGAGTGGGCAGTATCAACTTAGAAGGTCTCTTGCCACGTGTCCCTGAGATTAATTGTGTTGTAGGCCGAAGAGAAGCCGTAGCCCTACACGGCCATACAGGAAACTTTGCGTCTTGCCTTGGCAACTGTACATCTGCTCTGGCAAATTCCTGCTGACCTTGCAGTGGGAGTTTAACAGAGAGCCCATCTGCTTTCTTTAGCTCTGCTTGACTTGAAAATAGATCTTGATCACGAAAGCCTTCACATTACCTGGAAGCAAGCCAGCCCCATGATGGGTGTGGATTTTACTACCCAACCATGGGGCACATTTAGCTGGACTGATAAAGTCAGATCCGGATGGTTTATAGGTGCCTTCCCATTCTGGTAAATGTTGTGGACAGTTAATGTCTACATGAGGATTTCCTGCTGTTGTTGCTGCTAACAGCAGTGGGTGAGTTCTCAGAATGCAGAAAAGCCTTGTTGTCAGGTACTCACTGTCTGATTGAAGGATCAGAGACTGGGAAGCAGGCCTCCCATTTCTTTCTTCCAATGAGCCCACCCTCATTCTCACTCACCTGTCGATCATCCTTACTCACTTTGATGGATGTGCCATTGGTATCTGTCAGCACTCACCTGATAGTACTGTTTGGCCAACATCTCCAGGAAGTAAGATTCCCACCTCAAGTGACTCAGTGGTTAGCCCTGCTGCCTCGCAGCACCAGGGACCTGGGTTTGATTCCCACCTTGGGTGACAGTGTGTGTGGAGTTTGCACATTTTCCCCGTGTCTGCATGGGTTTCTTCTGGGTGCTCCAGTTTCCTCTCACAATCCAAAGATGTGCAGGTTAGGTGAATTGCCATGCTAAATTGACCATAGTGTTAGCTGCATTAGTCAGAGAGAAGTGGGTCTGGATGGGTCACTATTCGGAAGACCGGTGTGGACTTGTTGGGCCAAATGGCCTGTTTCCTACGCTGTACATAGTCTAGTACGTAATCTCGTAATCTGGTAAAGTCTCCGGGAACCCAGGCCACACTGGCACCTCTCAACCATGCATCCATCCCAGAAGGTGTGATGCAGGACTCTTGCTGGCTGTGCAGCTAGCTGACAAGACCTCCATTGTCTGGATTAAATTCTGCCGAATGAGTTTCTGAATCCTCACTGATTACAAGATACAAAACCAGAAAAGTGATCTTCACTTACCAGCTTATCCAGTAAATGTGTTTTACTCCTCCTAGACTGCACGCTACTCTAGTTCTTCTGACTTCACTCGTGTAGAGGGCACTAGAATTCATTGAAGTGGGATCATTTTGATTTGATTTGTTATTCATTCTTACAGACCTCATCCACCTTACACTTCTAGTTAGCCCTTCTTCCCAGCGACTCAAACAATGTATTTTTTTTCCACTAATCAGACAATAATAGCCAATACAAAACCAGTAATATTCAGTTGCAAAGTTACAGCTTTACTGGGTGAGTCGTACACAAGGGAAAGTTAATTATGCTTTGTTTTACAGGCACCAGGATGTGTCAAGCCAAACAGTATCCCAGACGAAGGTATGACGTTAGTGCAGTATTTTCAATGAGGTTACCTTGTGAACAAATGGATGCTGTTCTCCCTAATATTTTGAAATGGAAGGTTGATTCTTTTTGACATCACCATGACTTGGGGCAGTCACGTGTAAAACAGACAATAGTGATTTGGCAGCCAGTTTTACGTCTTTCCTAATTTTTATTTCCATTCAATTCAACCAATGAGCTGCTAACTGATTGCTCCCTAGTGCTGATATTTCTGTGTTCAAGGATTCTGCTACTTTCAAGGACTAAAGCCCAGGAACACTCAAGGACTCTGACTACCATGAATTTCTGGCTGCTGGGGTCTGTTCTGCATTCTCTAGACTGTTCCTCTCTAAATCGACTACAGCTAACCCTTTGCCCCAAGTAAAAATAACTCTCCCTCGCACTCAGCAAGTCCTGTAATTTGGAAACCCAATCAGGGCAGGACTTATACACTTAATGTTAAGATCCTGGGGAGTGTTGCTTAGAGTGCAGGTTCATAGCTCTTTGAAAGTAGAGACACAGGTAGATAGGATAGTGGAGGCGGCGTATGGTATG
Source organism: Chiloscyllium plagiosum (assembly GCF_004010195.1). NCBI lineage: Eukaryota > Metazoa > Chordata > Chondrichthyes > Orectolobiformes > Hemiscylliidae > Chiloscyllium > Chiloscyllium plagiosum. Next base: position 143,961,083 of record NC_057711.1, on the reverse strand, counting down.
CTTTCCTGCATTGTTCAAAGCATCGAGTGTAGGAGTTGGGAGGTCATGTTGTGGCTGTACAGGACATTGACCATTTTTGGAATATTGCGTGCAATTCTATTGTCTCCCTGTTGTAGGAAGGATGGTGTGAAACTTGAAAGGGTTCAGGAAAGACTTACAATGATGTTGCTAGGGTTGGAAGGTTTGAGTTATAGGGAGAGGCTGAATAGGCTGGAGCTGTTTTCCCTTGTGCGTCAGAGTGACCTTATAGAGGTTTATAAAATCATGAGGGGCATGGATAGGATAAACAGATAAGGTCTTTCCTTTGGGGTCGGGGAGTCCAGCATTAGAGGGCATAGGTTTAGGGTAAGAGGGGAAAAATTTAAAAGGGACCTAAGGGCAACTTTTTCACGCAGAGGGTGGTGTGTGTATGGAATGAGCTGCCAGAGGAAGTGGTGGAGGCTGGCACAGATACAGCATTTAAAAGACATCTGGATGGGTAGATGAATAGGAAGGGTTTAGAGGGATATGGGTCAAGTGGTGGCAAATGGGACTAGATTGAGTTGGGATATCTGCTCGGCATTGACGAGTTGGACCGAAGGGTCTGTTTCCATGCTGTACATCTCTATGACTCTATGTCGTGACACCACCTCCAGTCATCTCTCTCTAATGAGAGAGCAGCCTTTATTCCCATCTTTCTCTCCCCCTCAATTTCTTTCGTTTCCCCCTCCCCCTCCCCCCCACATATATATCTTTCTCGCTGTTCCCTTCATTTCTTCTAATAATGTGCTTATTTGCTTGACCGTGTGTCTGCTGGTCCTCAGGCAAGTGGAAAAGGCAGCAACATCCAAGTTCAAGCAGGGTATTGGCAATACTGGTGGTGGCACAAAGCCAATGACTAATTCCGAAGGTGGGTGGAGATATGGCCACTGACCTGGAAACAGGCAACCTGGGCACTTCCTTTGCTGGGTTTCCATTATGGATACAGTTTGTTGGATAGGTAAGAGTTTTGATATTCTCAGGCTTTGGCAACGAGAGCTTTTCTTTTTAAGAGTTTCAAGGATCAGTGTTGGGACCACTATAGTTTTTGATGTATATTAATAGCTGGGATTTGAGTATGTATGGCATCATTGTAAAATTTGCAAATGACTCAAAACACAGAAATGCAAGAAAAGATAAAGAAGGCTTCCGGAGGGCATGGAGACAACTTGTGAACTTTTAGAGCACTTGGCAGAAGAAATTTAATACAAATGTAATGTGTTAAAAAGGTTGTGGGAACCTTGACTTTATAGAGTACAAGACCAAGAAAGTTATGCTAAATCTTGAGAGAAATGCTGATCAACTGCGGTATTGTAACTAATTCAGGGCAGCACACATTCTGAAGATGTCAAGGCTTTCAAGAGGTTGCAGAGACAAGAGTTGTTCTCAGTTGAGCAGAGAAGGTTAAGGAAGGATTCAATGCAGATGTTCAAAATCATGAGTGGTTTCCAGAAACGAAATGATCAGTGACCAGAAGAAACATATTTATGGTAATTGGCAAAAGATCAAGAGCGACACAAGTAAACAGTTTATTATGCATAGGGTTGTTTTGATCTGGAATGAAATTGTGGTGGAAGCAGATTCAATATTAACTTTTGAAAGAAAATTGGATAAATAAGTGAAGGAGAAGAATTCACAGGGCGATGGAGAAAGAGCAAGGAGATGGAACTAATTGGAAAGCTGTTTCAAAGAATTGGCACAGACACAATAGATCTTGCAGCTACCTCTGTGCTGTATCATTCTGTGACTCTTTGGTGGTCTTTTGAAAATTGAATAGCAAAATAACCTTTGGCCCATATATGTAATCAGGACCTTCTGATCTGTTTTGCTTATTTCCATATGAGGTCGATATTCATCAGTATCAGCAAAGTGAGGTTTAATTTTTAACGGTGAAAATGGAATACATCGTTTCAGCTGGATGGACTGAATATCATGGATTTTTATTTTTCCTTCAGATTTACACTTTGTGAATGAGGAAATGGGTGGAAGTATATTCTGATGTTGCATGTTTGTTCATGCTTTTGTTTACAGTAAAGTGTTTGCTTTATAATCTTCTCTCAACTACAGCTAGTGGTTCCAGTACTGCATGGTGTTGATAGAGGAAATGCACGAGACAGTTACTGCTTGAATCAGAGTGGATAGCCTTTGCCTCATTCTTAGTCAAGTCTTATGCTCCTTGGGCCTACCAATAACCTCATTACACTCCCTACCTCTTCCAGTTTGGAAACCTTTGAACTAAGACAGCGAAAGCCGTCTGTCCACCAAGCAACATTTTATGGAATTGAGATTTTAGAGTGAGTAATGTCAGTTGCACAGGTCAGATGTTGCAATATTGACTGCAAGATTTATAGAATGGCAGCAAAACAATTTGTAGAATGGTCTCTCATCAACTTTCCATTTTGTACAGTGGAGGAAATAAATGCCTTCATTTGATTATGTGCATTATGTGCAGAATAATAAAATATGCAATATTTCAGCTTTTCGGATATCATTTCATCCCTCAAGAAACAATGACGCTTCTGCAGTCCTTGAAAGACATCTGAAATTAATGCTAAATCCACCCCTCAGTACTTTGGGTGACAGAAGTGATCTTATATTGATCTCTCTCTCTCTTTCTCCAGTGAACAGGTGGTACTTTCTTGGCAAGTGAATGTTGGTCACACCACCACGTGACAGAGCCAATTCTGTTTTGCTTCTGAAAATTGAAAATCCGAATTGTCTAAAGTCAGCAATGCCTGAAACAGATCAGCGATATAGACCACAGAATTGTCAAGGGGAATCCCTGATCGGCAGTCACCCATTAATGAATGTTTGATGATTGAGCACTGCACCTGTACAAACGGTTCAGGGAGGTATTACCCAGTTTGTATGTGGATTCTATTTGTAATTAATTGATTTCATACAGTTTCATACGGCCAAACTGTGATGTAAAGTAATTATTTTTCTTGTGTTACTGGCCCTGCATTTCTCTGTGATAGTGTACATTGTAACTGATAATAAACATTTATTGATTTATTTTCCATATAGACCAAGCACATCTGTTTTATATCAGAACATAAAGAAGATTAAATTTTAGCTTTGAGTGATAATGTATAACAGGCAATATTACTTCAGTTAACTGTTCCATTAATATCAAGATAATGAAAGTTTGGGGAGATGTATAATGTGTAGGTGATCTACTATCATTAGAGATTATTCCATACACTGAAAGTATAATGATGATACAGGTGTAGCAAAATCTACATGAATCTTATATTAACTAAATCTTGTTCTTAATTGAACCTTCCTTCCGAAGAACTGTAGATCTAAATTTGCTGAAGCACTGATTAAATCACAAAATCAAAAGATTCTTTTGATCTGGTAACTTGACTAGCTCTCGAATTCTGTATCAAATGTCTAGAACTTAAAATATAAAAAATGTGTTTCTGTTGCACAACTGTGTACTTTTCAACAGGTTTTAAATGATACAGAATTAGCATTAGGGTTGTCACAGGTACTCAAGTACAGGGATACAGGAGAACAGTGAAAGGTTTTCAATGTCACCATTCACAGGTATCTTAAGTTAAAATCTTAGGTAAACTAGAAAAATAAAAGAAAGTTAAACAGTTCAGCCTTACAGTGCTTCTTTAGCCATGGGCCTACGGTTGCTTCATTGTGGACATTCCCCTCGAGAGATCGATCCCTTCCCCCCTCCACTGCACTGGGCTCAATCTCTACCCCCCTCTGGTGGGCAAAATATCTCCCCCCCCCACACTGCTCTCTTTTTGCTAACCACCATCCTCTCTCTCACATGCTGGGCTCGCTCTCTCATTCCCTGCACATCCACGCTGCCATCCTGCCGCCCAGGCTCACCAGTCGCCTTGTCACAGGCTGGCAGTGTTCTGCCCTGCTGCTGCACCAGGGCCCCAGCCATTTCCATAACGCCGCCAACCTCCAGAGGTCTACCAGGGCACACCAAGTGCCTCATGACCGACTACCAAAGTCCTTGTTCTCGGTCCCCATCTGCTTTCAGCACTGTCGCTGCCTCCATGACCAAGCCCCCTCCAGAAGCTAAATAGAGAAAAAACTTCAAAGAAGAAGGAAAAGTGATTGGAGTGGATGAGCTCTGGCTGAGCAGTCCTGTCCTCCGCCATCTTGGATCCGAGATTTCTGGTTAGAATTGCTGTCTAAAATGTTTCTGTTTTCAATTCAAACTTGAGTCAAAGGAAGCTAGCTTGCACACGTGGGCTTAACAATAACTAGTTCTCTGATCACACTGTCACTTGAATTTAGCTGTTTTTTTTCTGACATAATCTTCAATGAGAAATACCTTGAATGTGTAAGTGGGTAGCAGCTCAAGGTTTGAGCTCCCAGCCTCGGCTGATGTTTTGGAGTAATGCAGAGGGAATGATACTTCTCTTTTTGTGGGCCGTGGTCGTGGAAATGGTCGTGTGTTTGGAAGGTATTGCCTGAAGATCTTTGGTGAATTTCTCCAGTAAGTTCACACAGTTGCTCCTGAACGTCAATAGTGGGCTACCTTGTCCTGCACGATGTCAAGCCTTTTGAGTGTTTTTGGAACTGTACTCATCCAGGCAATTGGGGAGTATTCCATCACACGCCTGTCTTGTGCCTTGTAGGTGGTGGACAGGCTTTGGGAAGCCAGGAGATAAGTTACTCTTTGTAATATTCTGTTTTGTAGGTGAGGTAATGGTCTACTGGTGTTATCACTAGACCATTAATCCAGAGAGCCTGGTAATGTTCTGGGTACCTGGGTTCAAGCCCTGCTATGAAAGATGGTGAAATTTGAATTCAGTAAGTATAGCAAATGTTTTATTATCTAGCACCTATGGGACCAGGAGAGTACTAGTTGCTCAAATAGTATGGTTGATCAAGAGGTCAATGTAATAATCAGTGTGAAAACACACACTAAGTAATAAAATTGTAATGCAGGAGGTTTACACATCAATTTTTATATCTTATTTACAAGTAAATCATTGAAATAATAATGCAACTTTGCCTTAAATAAAGCTGACTTGCATCCTCAACTGACATCACTGAGATTGTGATAATACAGTAAAACCTGCAGTAAAACAAAGTTCACTGTCTGGAATCAGGAATCTAACGGTGACCACGATTGTCAGAAAAACCCATCTGGTTCACAAATGCCGTACGAGGAATGGAAGAAACATCCTTATCTGGTCTGATCTACATGTGCCTCCAAATCCCTAGCAATGTGGTTGACACTTAACTGGCCTATGGGCTTTTCGGAATAAGTAATAAATACTGGCCTGGCCAGTGACACCTATATCCATGAACGAGTAAAACATAAAGCCTCTGATCTGCTCTTGTAGCCACTGTATTTATATGGTGAGTCAAGTTGAGTTTCTGGTCAACGGTAACCTCCTGGATGTTGATAGAGTGGGATTCCGTGATGTTAACATCATTGAATGATTAGATTGTCTTGCATTAGTTGTGGTTATTGTCAAGCATGAAAGTTACTTGTTACTTGTCAGCCCAAGCCTGGATATTGTCCAGGTCTCATTGTATTTGAACATGGGTTGCTTCATATCTGAGGAGTCAGACATAGTGCTGAACATTGTGTAATCATTAGAGAACATCCCACTTCTAACCTTATGGTGGGGGATGGTAATTGAAGAAGCAACTAAAGATGGTTGGGCCGAGAGCAGTACCCTGATGTGAGAGCCAGCTGGACAGCATTGAAGAAACATTGGTGGAGGAAAGTGTAATCATCTCAGTCAAATACCGAGACAGGTAAAGAAGGAAGAAGAGAGATACTTTACCACTGTCATGACCAAATCGAATAGGGTTGTAAGAAGCAGGAAGTGAGTTTCAAGGACAAAGATGAATTCAAACAGGATTAAAGAATATAGGACAGAAATTAGAAAATGATGAGAATTTGCCACATCTAAATTTTAGGATGTGGCAAATTTAGAAAGAAATTTAACCTGATTGGTTATAAGAAGGGAGAGAAGTGGCAAAAGCAAATGAACAGATATTCTCAATCATAATGACAAGCTTTATGTGAGTTCCTCACATGCATTTATGGAGGAGAACTGGGGGTTGGATTTAAGAAAAGGGTTTGAAATAGAGAAAAGAAGCTAGAAGTTGCCTCCACATTCAGGAATAGTGGACAGCTTTAGCATTTGAGAGCAGGATTCAATTGAGATTTATGTGGTTTGACCAGAATTGTAGGGTGCCCAAATAATGCTCAATTACAAAAGCAGAGGTTGCTGGAAAAGCTCAGCAGGTCTGGCTGCATCTGTGCAGAAAAATCAGAGTTAATGTTTCAGGTCACTCGACCCGAACGCATCTGCAGTTCTTTTGATTTTTATTTAGTATAATGCTCAACTATATTAGAACATAGAACATTACAGCGCAGTACAGGCCCTTCAGCCCTCGATGTTGCGCCACCCTGTCATACTAATCTGAAGCCCATCCTACCTACACTATTCCATGTACGTCCATATGCTTGTCCAATGACATCTTAAATGCATTTACACTTGGCGAATCTACTACCGTTGCAGGCAAAGCATTCCATATTCTTACTACTCTCTGAGTAAAGAAACTACCTCTGACATCTGTCTTATACCCATCTCCTCTCACATTAAAGTTGTGTCCCCTCGTGTTTGCCGTCCCCATACTTGGAAAAAGGTTCTCTCTGTCCACCCTATCTAACCCTCTGATTATCTTGTATGCCTCTATTAAGTCACCTCTCAACCTTCTTCTCTCTAACAAAAACAGCCTCAAAGCCCTCAGCCTTTCCTCGAAAGACATTCCTTCCATACCAGGCAACATCCTAGTAAATCTCCTCTGCACCCTTTCCAAAGCTTCCACATCCTTCTTATAATTCGGTGACCAGAACTGTACACAATACTCCAACTGTGGCCGTACCAGAGTTTTGTACAGCTGCAGCATAACCTCCGCACGAACTCAATCCCTCTATTAATAAAGGCCAAAACACTGTATGCCTTCTTAACAACCCTGTCAATCTGAGTGGCAACTTTCAGGGATCTGTGTGCATGGACACTGAGATCTCTTTGCTCATCTGCACTCCCAAGAATCTTACCATTAGCCCAGTACTTTGCATTCCGATTACTCCGTCCAAAGTGTATTACCTCAAACTTGTCCACATTAAACTCCATTGTCCACATTCAACTCCATATTATTTCAAAGTTAAAAATCACACAACACCAGGTTTATTTGGAAGCACTAGTTTTCAAAGCACTGCCTCTTCATCAAGTGGTTGTGGAGCAGAATCACAAAACACAGACTTTATAGCAACAGGATTGCAATGTCATGGAATGTAATATTAAACAAATTCAGCTTCAGTCTTTCATCTTCTAGAATGGTCATGTTAGCTTTGGTTCCTTCATATGTAAATCCCAGAACTTTTTTTAGAGTTACATTCTCAAGATAGCTTTTAACAATAGGTGCCATCTCAGCTCAGATAATGCATTGAAGGTGTGGGGTTAAAGATTGTCGGTGTCCAAATGTTAGGTCAGACTGCTTCTATTTCTAAAGTGGGATTTACAAAACCTTACAAGGATTTATGCAGTTTTTGAACAAAATAAAATGAAATTCTGCAAGTACAAATTCACCCCAAGTGCTTATATATGTGTGTGTGTGAGTGTGTGTTTGTGTGACAATGTTGTGATTGGTTTTGAGAGCATGGCTTAAACCGTCAGAAAATATATAAATGCCAGATTCAACAGCCTCACCCACAAGGTAGTGTAAAACATCCCCCCCAATCACAATGTAATGCCACCCATGCTCTCAAAACCAATCACAACATTGTCTTCAAACCAGCAGATAAAGGAGGAGCCATCATCATTCACAATAGAACAGACTACTGCAAGGAAGTGTACTGACAACTGAAGAACCTGGAACACTACAGGCAGCTAACAGTTGGTGTGACCAAAGAACACACCCGTGAACTAAACAGATTGATCAAGACTTCAGAGTTCCCTACATGCTCTGATCCCACATATTTCTCACAGAGGGGACTACACTGCTTCCGAAGATACACAAAGTCAACACACCGGACGTCCCATCGTATCAGGCAATGGGACCCTGTGTGAGAACCTCTCTGGCTATGTTGAAGGCATCTTGAAACCCATTGTTCAGGGGACCCCCAGCTTCTGTCGCAACACTACAGATTTCTTACAGAAACTCAGCACCCACAGACTAGTCGAACCGGGAACATTCCTTGTCACAATGGACATTTCAGCACTCTACACCAGCATCCCCTACAATGATGGCATCGCGGCAACAGCTTCAGTACTCAACACCAACAACTGCCAATCTCCGAGCACTGTCCTACAACTCATCCGTTTTATCCTCGACCACATTTTCACCTTTGATAACCAGTTCTTCATCCAGACATGGGACAGCCCTGGGGACCAAATTTGCACCCACATATACCAACATCTTCATGCACAGGTTTGAACAAGAATCCTTGTCTATGCAGGACCTTCAACCGACACTATAGATCAGGTACATTGATGACATTTTCTTCCTCTGGACCCATGACGAGGAGTCACTGAAACAACCACACAGTGATATCAACAAGTTTCATCCCACCATCAAACTCACCATGGACTACTCTATAGTAGCTGTTTCATTCTTGGACACATGCATCTCCATCAAGAATGGGCACCACAGCACCCCACTCTACCACAAACCCACTGATAACTTCACGATGCTACACTTTTCCAGTTTCCACCCTAAACACATTAAAACAGCCATCCCGTATGGTCAAGCCCTACACATACACAGGATCTGTTCAGATGAGGAGGAACGTGATGGGCACTTGGGGAGTACTCAGGGATGCCCTCATAAGAATGGGATACAATGCTCAACTCATCGACCGCCCGTTGCGTCGTGCCACAGCGAGAAACCGTAATGACCTCCTCAGGAGACAGACAAGCTGCAACCGACAGGGGTACCTTGGTTGTCCAGTACTTCCCAGGAGCTGAAAAGCTACACCATGTTCTTCACAACCTGCAACACATTATCGATGAGGATGAGCACCTTGCCAAGACCTTCCCCACACCTCCACTGCTCACCTTTAAATTGACACCAAACCTCATTCTGTAAATCCCACTTTAGAAATAGAATCAGTCTACCTAACATTGGGACACAGACAGATTTTAACATCATACCTTCAATGCATTGTTTGAGTTGAGATGGCACCTATTGTTAAAAAACTACCTTGAGAATTTAACTTTAAAAAAAGTTCTGGGATTTACATATGAAGGAACCAAAGCTAATATGACCATTCTAAAAGATGAAAGACTGAAGCTAAATTAGTTTATTCGATGACACTGTAATCCTATTGCTATAAATTCGGCGTTGTATGATTCTGCTCCACAGCCACCTGATGAAGAAGCAGCGCATCGAAAGCTAGTGCCTCCAAATAGACTGTTGGGCTATAACCTGGTGTTGTGTGTTTTTTAACTTTGTCCACCCCAGTGCAATACTGGCACCCCACTATTATTTCAAGATTACTTTCTTGGAACTTAAGGGAATGGAGATGAGGGCTGTACCAGGGAATGGCCACGGTTAGAGTGAGTCAGGCTTTATTAGGGACAGGGTTGTTGACAATAGAATAGGAGAAATTGCACACATCAATAGCGACAATAGCTGTGGTGAATGGCAGCCCAACGCTAGACAAATTGGGATTATGAAAACACAGTTGTAAGTGAATTGGAAGCTTGTTTATTGCAGTGACTGTAGATGGAAGTAAGGTTGAGGTGTGTGATCAGTATTGTTTGTACTTATTATTATTGAATTATCAAAAACAGATGAAGTAGCAAGATCAAGGGGTACCTGTGAAAAGGTGGGAAGTTCAAGCAATTAGAAAGCCAGTGAAATCAATGGGGAGATAGCCTGATGAGTTGAGATGGAAGGTGAAATCACTGAGTGATTTAGTAGAGGCTGAGGAGAGAAAGCTGTGAAAATAGTTTAGTGATAACAGTTTTATTATACCTGCAAGAGTGGTATTGAAAAATGTTTTGAATGCAAGGTGAGATGCTGAGAGGAGATTGGAGTCAGGCCAAGGTGCAATCTGGTAATAATTGTTACACTGTTACCATGACACTGCAGTGGGCTAATGGACCAAGACACACCCAAGGGAGGAAGGTGGGGGCTTAGTTAGGGGGAATGGTGTCATCAGCCCTTACCCAGGTTTCTGTTGACCTTGGGATACAAATGAAGTCATATATGAAAAGTTCATTAATAAATAGCCCTTGTTTGTAAGAGAAAAAAGCGACCACAATAACCCATTAAAAAAGAGAAAGCAGTTGGTTTTATGACCTGAGAACATATTTGCAAAATTAATGAAAATCTTTTGAAGTCTGGCAGTAGTCGTAATGTAAGAAATTCAGTGGTCAATTACTAAATAATATTTTCAAAAAGGTAATACTGGCATGCACATCAGTGACCAGAATTTTTGTATCCCCAAGTTTGTATTGGGGATGGTTGTGGGATTGGCAAACTTGAGACTGTAGGATCATAAATTTGAATTTCCCCTCATAAAGTGATGGGCATAAACTTCCCATGGGTGAGAAAAGATTTGGATTAGATTTATGTCTCCACTTACTGAGATATTGTGGTCATCATTCACAGATTTTTGATGATTTTTTAATTTAATATCCCATGATGTTTTTGTCAGGTTAGGCTGGTTTCAGAAGCCTTGGGAAATCTACCAGATAACAGGACCAAGCGTGCACAGGTTTTGGGGACATTTTGGAGAAAGTGAGGACTGCAGATGCTGGATAGTCAGAGTCGAAATGTGGCACTGGAAAAGCACAGCCGGTCAGGCAGCATCTGAGGAGCAGGAGATTCGACATTTTGGGCATAAGCCCTTCTTCAGGAATGTTGACTCTCCTACTCCTCGAATGCTGCCTGACCTGTTGTGCTTTTCCATAAGACCATAAGACATAGGAGCGGAAGTAAGGCCATTCGGCCCATCGAGTCCACTCCGCCATTCAATCATGGCTGATGGGCATTTCAACTCCACTTACCCGCATTCTCCCCGTAGCCCTTAATTCCTTGTGACATCAAGAATTTATCAATTTCTGCCTTTGATGTGAATACTACAAAAATAACAATGTGCAGAATAAACTCATCTGTATTCATTGAACATATACACGGATACGTATCATAAATTTAAAATGCACATTGTGCCCACAATGTTGGTTTAATGAAATAAACCTTTGATATAATGTGTACTATGATGATACCTTGAACCAAACATATGTAATTTGGGCACAGTACAAGTTAAAAATGAGCCATGGGTATAACAGCACGAGTGCATGTGTAAACTACTTTTTAAAATATATTCGTTCATGTGATGTGAATGTCACTGTATAGAGCAGCATTTGTTGTCCAACCCTGAATTCCCTCGAGGAAATGTTGGTGAGCTGCCTCTTGAACTGCTGCAGTGCTTGATGAGTAGGGGCAGCCACTGTGCTCACATTGAATTCCATCAACCATTTCCTGGACCACTCCTTCAAACTGTCTAGATCCTTCTGCAGCCTCCCCACTTCCTCAGTACTACCTACCTGTCCAGTTAACTTTGTATCGTCGGCAAACTTCACTAGAATGCCCCCAGTCCCTTCATCCAGATAATTGATATATAATGTGAACAGCTGCGGCCCCAACACTGAACCCTTCCAGTACCATACTTTGCTACTTTGGGAACATTTTGACAAGTAAGTATAAAATGTTTTGAGACATTCAAATTTCATTATTAGATCCCATCTTATAAGTTGAGGATATTTTAACTGCAATGATTGATTATAAGTTTATTATAAGGAAAATTGACTATTATATTGATCAGTATTGTGCAAGTGTTGAGATGTAACAGAATACATTTTCCATTGGACAAAGTCCTTTTATGCATTAAAATTGTAGAAGATAGTGATTTGAAACCCTCCTGCCATGATCTAAACACTAATTTTAATGTTTACAGTGTTTTAACATGGGGGAAAAAGATGACCTGATACATTCTTACTATTGAGGGAGTCCAGTGAAGATTCACTAGACTGATTCCCGGGCTGGCCGGACTGACATATGAGGCAAGACTGGATTTACTGGGCTTGTACACACTGGCATTTAGAAGAAAGAGGTGGGATCTCATTGAAACATAGAAAATCCTGATGGGATTGCATTGGCTGGATGTGGGAAGAATATCCTCAATGTTGGGGAGGTCCAGACCTAGGAGTCACAGTCTAAGAATAAGGTGTAAGACAATCAGGACTGAGATGAGGAAGAATTTTTTTTCAGTTAGAGACTGTGGAATTCTCTCCCACAGGAAGCTGTTGGGGCCAGTTTGTTAGATATATTCAAGAGGGAGCTGGACGTGACCTTTGTGGCTAAAGGGTATCAAGAGAAAGTGGGAATGGGATACTGAAATTGCAGGATCAACCATGATCATGTTGAATGGTGGGGCAGGCTCGGAGGTCGAAGTGGCCTACTCCTGCATCTATTTTCTGTAAGTTTAGAAAAATAAATTTACTCATATGTTCTTCCCCTTTGATTGACAGACCATCTACTTTTAAGTGGGAAACAACATTTCTTTCTGGTTCAGTATGCAATATTGTCATGGAACTGTCATGGTTTGTTTTGGCACCTGAGCTTGTGCCTCAGGTACAAAAGCTAATGAACCATTTTGTCCAGCAAGTGGTTTTTCATGCAGACTGACAACAGTATGGTTTCATTCCCAGCTCTAAAATGTTATGGATCAATATGTATTTGGTGTGAGTTCAGACTTAAATGGATTTAAATTTTTAATGGAACTGGAAGATCTTGTGTGCAGTTTGAATGGTCATGTCTGATAATTTGTTTTAGATTTCAAGAGCATTATTATCCACTTCAAAGCCTTTCCATTGTTATTACAAAGTTCCGGAATCTTGTAAGCAGTGATCAGTGGGTGAGTGGCTGTAGAGGAGACATGGGCGGAATGATGAGATATGGGTGGTGGGAGAGAGCATGGGTCATTGGGGTGTATTGAACTGGGTGGATTGGGTCTGAAGATGCATCAGGGTACGAGGGATACTAAGTGTTAGCAGGCATAAGAATCATGGAGAATGTTGCCATGCCATGAGTACTGAGGCAGTCTAGATTAGAATGGTTCTGGAAAAGCACAACAGGTCAAGCAGCATCCAAGGAGCAGGAAAATTGACATTTCGGGCAAAAGCCCTTCATCAGGAATGAAGGCAGGGAGCCTCCAGGGTGGAGAGATAAGTATGAGGGGCTGGGGCTAGGGAGAAGGTAGCAAAGAGTACAATAGGTAGATGGGGTTGGGGTGAAAGTGATAGGTCAGGGAGGAGGGTGGGGGGGGGTTGAAATGTTCCGAGGGGGAAGATGAGGTGTTCTTCCTCTAGGCATCGGGTGGTGAGGGAGTGGCGGTGGAGGAGACCCAGGACATGCATGTCCTCGGCAGAGTGGGAGGGGGAGTTGAAATGTTGGGCCATGGGGCGATGGAGTTGATTGGTGCGGGTGTCCCGGAGATGTTCCCGTTTACCAAGTACTGAGGCAGGCCTTCGAATTAGACTGCACCTTACAAACATCCATCACTGGCCAACCTGGAGAGGAAGCAGACACAAACTTTGCCTGCCCACATTTATTGGAAATGGAAATATGGTGGGAATGGGAACAATTTATGGTTTGGGGTTGGTAAAGATAGAACTCTGTTAATGAAATGCAAATCCACCCCCCAGGTAAATGCTTGATAGAATGTCAGGAAAACTCGCTGATCTTCAAATGAAAGCAACAAATGCTGGAGATCAGAGCGGGTCAGGCAGCATCCATGGAGAGAGAGCAAGCTAACTTTTCGGTCTAGATGACTCTTCATTAGAGCTGACGTGAAGTGTGGAATGGACAGCATTATGCAATAGTGAGGTGGTGGGGTGGAGTGCTGGGAGAGAGGCTGCTAATAGTGCAGATTATGTGATCGGAATGTGACAATGGCAGAACAATGATGTGTCTAATTACCAGACTGGAAAGAAGATAGTCACACTGGAGTTGGGGGGAGGGGAGAGATTTTCAGATTTTGTCTTGAACTTTTTAATGTTCACTTGAACAAACTGCCAGGACTTTGATTGAATACCTGATCCTGACCTCAGGTGTCACTGTCAGAGGTATCAGCTTGGGTTTTGCACTGAAATCTCTAAGGACCTTGAACACACATCTCTTGTGGAAGTGACAGCCAAATTATTGATATAAAAATGACCTTCAAGCATTAGGTTACAACCCCTGAACTCTTCAAATTGTATACAGAGGAAACTGAATTATCTGGCATTCGATTAACTGAATTTCGGGTTATCCGAACAAGATTGAAAGGTCCCAATATGTGGCTAACTGTTATCCAGCATCAATTATCCGGGATATAATTAACCGAACAAAATACTCCCCACCCGTGCCCTTCAGATAATCGAGGTTCCTCTATAATGGGATATAGAGTCATAGAGATGACATGGGAACAGACCTTATGATCCACCCCGTCCGTGCTGACCAGATTTCCTAAACTAATGTAGTCCAATTTTCCAGCACTTGGCCCATATGCCTCTAAATCCTTCCTATTCACACACCCATCCAGATGTTTTTTAAATGTTGTAATTGTACCAGCCTCCACCACTTGCTCTGGCAGCTCATTCCATACACTCACCACCTTCTGGGTGGAAATGTTATCTTCGAACATCCAAGAAAGAAAACAGTGCCTTGGTATAAAAACTTCAGCACAACAACAGCTCTTCCAGCAACTCCATTCCCCCCTCCCGTGCTTTGCTGAATTATCTACTTCGGTTGTGTGCTCCAGTCTGTAGATGAGGTTCAAACTCACACTCTTCTGACTCGGTGTTGAGGGTGTTACCACTGAGGCAAAGCTGATACCTGAAAGCCAGAACGTAGTGAGGGACTGGTTTATGAGACTGGTCACAGAAACACTTTGTAGTCACATCTAAAACCTCACAGCATTTATTCTACCTAAGCACAAATTTCAAAAGGAGAATGTACTACTATTTGTGCAGTGTCCTTCAAGTCCACAAGATGTTCTCAGTCAATGCAGCGCTTTTGAGGTATAGTTACAGCAAATCCTCACATAAAGTTGTTGTTGCATTGCTTGAAATTGTGAATTTTAAGTGAAACAACTTTATGTGAAGCATGGTTTCCATAGGAATCAATGTTAAAGCCAGAGTTAGGTTCCTGTGGACATTGTCTACTCAGAAAAAAAATGTGTAGGTTAAACTACTGTACCGTATGTGAATAACTCAAATAAATTGCATAACAAATAATTTAAATATTGCAAAAAAGTGTGGTCAAGCACTTGTGGACCTCTCCCAGCAGGAAACAACTACAAAACATCACTAATTTGAAATAACACATATTCCTAAATTCCTACAGTCATAAACTTCTAAATACAATAAATTTTTAAAAATTAGAAGAAATTCAATTTAAATATTACCGTAAATAAATGTTAAAATTAAATTCACTTGAAGTTGTAATTGATCAGGCTCTATCTAGTGGCAGATAACTGTCAACGCAGGCAGAACTACCCACACGTCCTTAGTTCGGCCACAAGGCAGAAACCAGGACATCACTGCAAGTTCAGAATGGCAGCTGGGAAAAAGGGCACTGGAGCCTTTAGAGGTAAAAACAGAGGATGGGAATGGGAGCTGTGGGTCAGGTGTCATGTGGGGCTGAGGGCATCAGCAAAAACCAGAGTGAGGCCAGTTGGACTGAATACAGGAGCAGAAGCGTGGGGAAAAGGTCTTAAGAGTAAACAGGCTACACAGGAAGTCTGCAGCAGTGCAAAATGAAACTTATGGCATTAAACAACTACTTTGTCACTGTTTTGTTAACATTAAAGTGTTCACTGAGTCAACTTAAATAGGGACTTATTAACATGTAGACAAAATAACAGCCAATTTGGAGATAGCAAGGTCCCACAAACAACAAATTAGGTAAATTACAGGTTATTTTGTTTTAGCTGTAATAAGTGTTTAACAGAGTATCAGGAAAACTCACAGATCTTCAGATTTTATCTTGGAACGTGTAAAGTTCACTTGAGCAAGCAGCCAGAACCTTAATTTAGTAACTCACCCTGAGTTCATCTGTGGCTGCCCTGAATATCAGCTTGGATGAGGCGCTGAAATCTCTGAACTGGAGCTTGAACCCACAACCATCTGATGCAGGGGTGAAGATTAGATTCCCTAGTGTGGAAACAGGCCCTTCAGCCCAACAAGTCCACATCAGCCCTCCAAAGAGTAACCCACCCAGACCCATTTCCCTCCGACTAATGCAGCTAACACTATGGACAATTTAGCAAGGCCAATTCACCTGACCTGCACACCTTTGGACTGTGGGAGGAAACAGGAGCACCCGGAGGAAACCTACGCAGACACGGGGAGAATGTGCAAACTCCACACAGTCACCCAAGTTTGGAATCCAACCTGGGGCCCTGGTGCTGTGAGGCAGCAGTGCTAACCACTGAGCCACCGTGCCAGCCAAATGATTCATATGTGAAACTTTCTCAAGCGTTACACTGTCCACCCCTGAAATCTCTATTCTTCTGACTCTGATTCCACATTATCTACTCCTCCCTTTTCCCTACTATCGGTAACTGTGCCTTCAACTTCTGAAACCTTATGCTCAATAATTTTCTTACAAAACCTCTCCATCCCTTTTAAGAACCTCCATAAATCCACACTTGGCAAACCTTTAATTGACCCCTTCCTAATAATAATTTGTTTGGCTCATTTTCATTTTTACCTCTTTTTCCAATGGGAAAAGCTGTACTGTCAAGGACACAATACAGGCCTGAATTCTGTTATAAATTCTTGTTATTTGTTAATCTTTGCTTTCAGTTAAAGACCATGTTAAATTAATTAACTGATGTTTAAAACCAGGTATAATTGAGGTCATAGAGTCGTAGAGATGTACAGCATTGAAACAGACCCTTCGGTCCAACTCGTCCATGCCAACTGGATATCCTAACCTAATCTAGTCCCAGTTGCTAGCACTTGGCCCCATCCCGCTTAAACCTTTCCCATCCAAATGCTTTTTAAATGCTGTAATTGTATCAGTCTCCACCACTTCCTCTGGCAGCTCATTCCATACATGCACCATCCACTGCATGAAAAAGTTGCCCCTTGGGTTCTTTTAAACCTTTTATATCTTTCCCCTCTCACCCTAAACCTATGCCCTCTACTTCTGGACTTCCCCACCCTAGGGAAAAGACTTTGTCTATTTATCCTATCCATGCCCCTCAAGATTTTATAAATCTCTATAAGGTCACCCCTCAGACTCCAACGCTCCAGTGAAAACAGTCCCAGCCTGTCCAGCCTCTCCCTGTAGCTCAAATCCTCCAACCCTGGCAACATCCTTGTCAATCTTTTCTGAACCCTTTCAAGTTTCACTACACAGCCTCTCCTAGCTCAAATCCTCCAACCCTGGCAACATTCTTGAAAATCTTTTCTGAACCCTTTCAAGTTTCACAGCATCCTACTGATAGGAAGGAGACCAGAATTGCATGCAATATTTCAAAAGTGGTCTAACCAATGTCCTGTACAGCCTCAATGTGACCTCCCAACTCCTGTACTCAATGCTCTGATCAATAAAGGAAAACATACCAAATGCCTTCTTCACTATCCTATCTACCTGCGACTCTACTTTCAAGGAGCTATGAACCTGCACTCCAAGGTCTCTTTGTTCTGCAACACTCCCTAGGACCTTACCATTAAGTGTATAAGTCCTGCTCTGATTTATTGGAAATAATCTTACTTTTTAGGAATTTGAATCTTGGCAACAATGCTGAAATGGATTTCAGCACTACGGCTAAATTAATATCTTCCTGAGTGCATTTGCCAAGGTATATCTTAAACTTTGAGTAAAAAAAACGCACAACTTGAATATGTCTGCATTAAATAAATATAAATTTTATTAAAAACACCCACATCTCAGCATTATCAGGAATGATATAATAAACAGCTTTCAAATAACTTTCCGCTTTTAGTACATTACTTACAGTATTTATAATCAGCCTCATTTATCTTTTTTTTCAACATACCCAATTCATCAATAAAGAGCAAAGCTGAAGTAAAATACAGAACGCATACAAAATGCACACCAAAACTGATTTTTAGTGTCAAGTTCAGCTAAGTATCCTACACTTGAGTATACGTTAACCTCTAGCTTGAGAAGTGAACAATATATACTGCTGTGCGTCAATCAAGCTGAAATTAAATTCAAGTAATGTCAACACCACTCTGAAGCATCTTCAAGTATGGCTAGCATCAACCCAATACCCTATACGTGCACTTCCCTTCCAGAAGACATGTTGCTACTGAAGCTGGGCCCTGTACAACAAGTGGCACAAGTTCATTCATTCATATGAGAATACCAATAACTTCCCTACCCTCCCCCCCCCCACCCTCCCCTCCCCCCCACATGAAAATAACAAACTCTCATTTCTTCTCTTTTTCTTCCCTTTTATCAGCTCAGTGCATACATCATCCAAATTCTTAAAGAAAAAAAAGAACTATCATGTACTTTCTCACTTAGAATTAAAAACAAAGCCACTGCTTTACTAACGCTCATTTTAGAAGCATCAAGTACATGTATCCCACTATACACATAAAATCCAAATAGGGATTAAACAAAGTGAAGATATCCCTGAAAATAAAAACAAAATAAAAGGGTGATATTAAAACACAGGTGACATATTGGCATAAGGAGAATATAAGAGTTATAATATCCCTGATCTTCTTGTAGAACAAAAGCTTGAATTTCAAGTTATCAAGTATCAAAATGAAAAAAAAAAGCATGTTTATGTCATAAAGACTATTTTAAATTAAACAATGATGGTGTACAAAACACTACTGACTTCTGAATCATCATTTTCCTATTGCTCAGTACAAGAGCTGAGGTATATGACAAGTAGGAACATCTCCAACACCGTTTACACTTCTTAAACTCACATTTTAATTGTAGCAGATTGAGTAGCACCATTCTGAAAAGAAAAGCTTAAAAAAAAAGTTAGGAAAATATTACAGTACTAAAATAGTCAAAGCGTTAAGTAAAAAAAAAGAAAATTCTGTTTACAAATTAATTTACTGTACACCTCTTTTTAAACTTGTTTTTGTTGTTTTTGTGTTTTTATATTTACAAATTTAACATTTAAACATGACCACAGCAAGCCAGCTGCCTGATTTCTCCATTTGGATAGAAGTAACCCTGTTTACATCTTCCCTGGCATGTTTTCAGCTCTCTCTCTCTCTCTCTCAAAGACACTGCTTACATTGTAACTATTTTTAAAAAAATTACAATTCTACCCAAACATTAACATCTCATCGCAAATCAAATCTATTGAGTGAATATATAATTCAATTATAAATGTTGTAATTGGTCTAGGATAACCATAGTATTATTGTCTCAAACATGCTGTGAGATAAGTGTTAATATGAAAGCCTAGGATCTAAAACTGCACAATCACTTTAGTGATGTAGTATGGACTGTTACGTTCTCATATAACAAATAGCTGCATACTGTATGTGAGCACCAGGATCAGTGTTTTTGTATGAAATTCTGGCAAAGTTTTCCCCCTTGTGTCCAGTAAATCCCAAACTTTAAGGTAATCAATGACACTTAAAAAGTATACATAGCCTATTATCTGAATTATGGCATTATAGATATTATAAAGTACTTTGACAGATTTTTATTTTACAGTAAATCTCTTAATGCCTTGGTACCCTATCACCTTTCAAGTTGTCAAAGCTTAAAATAGGCAAAGTGCTTTTTGAACACCAAAATCTTACAAAATATTCTGTAAAATTCATTTTGAGAATCCTTATTACAGAATCAGAATTTGCTGAGCCTCTGAAGTACTTGACATTTTAAATGTAGACTTTGTTTAAAATAGCTCTAACTTTAAGTTAAAAGGCCTCTATGCTATGAAAGGAGACCTCAGCATCAATTAAACAATTGAAAAATGTTAATTATTATGAAACCATTTAAATGGCATTTGAGATTTACATCAAAGATGTTAAAAAAAACCTCTAAATATAGCACCACGATCTTCAAACTTTTCAGTGTTTTTTTTCCTGACAAGTCAACTAAAATCGGTTCTAACTGTTTGAGTTGACTGTTATTTGCAAACAATATATAAAGGCAAAACAAACCACTAAGAGTTTGATAGACAATTTTGTAACAAAAACTACATGTTGGAAATGTGTAGTTTTTAAATGTTGCCCTGGTAACAATAATACTCAGCACCATAGGATTAGCTTCTATTCCTGCCCTGCGTCCAAAGAATAGGCTCATTAATGACATTAGAGGTCACTTGTGTCTGGCATAAATATTTAGATTAAATTAATTTACAGAAAGACTCTGCATGCATCATTATTCCAGAATGATTTTCTGAAACAGCACTTTTTGCATAGGACGCTTTTCAGCTTGGTCCTTACTGTGAATACTCTTTTAACAAGTGAGTTGGAATACAGGGTATATGTTTTTCAGGGTATCGCCATTTGCTGGTGTTACTCTTTATTCCAGTGCTTTATCAAACACTGTTTGTTTTCCCTCACTGGGTGTAGCACAGCTGCCTTGCCAGATGCTAGACAGAATATGAGGTAACCCATGTGAGTAGGAAGCTATATCCATCGACTGTAAGGCCCTGTAACCCGTGTAAAGGCATATGGGAACGCTGTAGTTACTGAGTTTGTTGTGAAAGTCATAGTCCTTTGTGCAAGAGTCTTCATAAAACGTATCTGTGGTGGTTCTATGGGTTCATGCGATTCTGGGACCTCTCGTTTTGCTTTCTTGCTGTAAGATTTGGTAGGCACATAATCCACACCAAGTCTCTCCGCCTCTTCTTCTCTTTCTCTGGCTTTGTCTGCCATCTTGGCCTCCCAGAGTGCTAATCCATGTTTTGGCTCATTCATACTCTTGTGTTGATAAAAGACAAGAGAGATTCGCGTTGGGTGATTTCTGTTTGGGTTTTTCAATGGGGTTGTTGCATGTAGTTCACGTTTTGCGCACTCAATAAGAATGGACCCATGGCATGGTGCCACAGCAACCCCTCCAATATCTTTATCCAGGAAATTATGTTCACTATCTGACCAAACCTCCTGAGGTTCTTCTGAAACAGGTACGTCATGCTGTGAAGGCATTTGGGAGGTGTTTTCTGGAATTCTGTGATTTACACTTGCAGCTACCTCTGCCTGTGAAGTGTTAGCCATCTCACAATTAACCAATGAAGGAAGCCTCGAGATGTCATTAGCTCCAAGCATACTAAGTTCATTTTCTTTATTTTCTATTGGGAAAGAATTAGCAGGATGATGATCATTTGCTCGGTAAGAACTTGTGAATGAAGGATATTGACTGTCACGAGTGACTGCCGAATGATCCACAGTCTGATTACTCAAATTTGATACTGATTTTGAACCAGGTTCCATTAGCTGAGTCTCAACTTGAGGAGAAGAACTGAAGTGAGGGTAACGTTGGATGTTTGGTATTCTGTTCTCAATCGGGCAACCGTTGTAGCCATTAACTTGCATACCATAGTTACAAAATCTGCCCATACACATCTGATTATTGCCATACCTATAGGAATTTGAAAACTGCTGATAGAGAGTCTGAATTGGTGGCAGGGTAAGTTTGTTCACTGGAACTTGGTAACGGTACAGGTCCATATGGTGTGCAAGTGAGGGATAGTAGGATCCCATATAATGGTGGAAGTTGTCAATTGGTGTGTTTCCGTTACACTGGTAACCTGGATAAGTGCTTGTTGGGACAGACTGGTATAAATTGGGAACCTGATGCTGTTGAACACCTGGAGGAATGACACGACCTGCAATTCAAACAAAAACAATGAAAGAATTTTTGAATGTCAGTTACACCAAACTCACAATGCGTCACAGAGTCGTACAACATGGAAACAGATCCTTTGGTCCAACCTATCCATGCCGGAACATAATCCCAAACTAAACTAGTCCCACCTGCCTGCTCCGGGCCTATTTCCCTTCATATTCATGCACTCACCCAAATGTCTTTTAAACGTAATTGTGCTCACATCCTCCACTTCCTCAGGAAGTACATTCCATGTACAAACCACTCTGTGTAAAAATGTCTTCCACCCATGTCTTTTTTAAATCTCTACACTCTCACCTTAAAAAAATCTGTCCCCTAGTCTTGAAATCTCCCACCTTAAGGAAAAGGCAATTGCCAATAACTCTATACCTCTCATTATTTGATAAACTTCGATAAGGTCACCTCAAACTTAGATACACCGAACCTCAGCCATTCTCTCCAGCGAAGTCAGAAATCCAATAGGAGGATGCCGGTGATAAGGTGAAGCCCTGGAATTGTGCCTTGGATTAGCCAAACTCAGGCATGCATGCTCTATGACCATGAGCAACCAACTGGTGCACATTAGGCTACGTTTGAGCACTAATGCATGGGAAAGCGTGCAGCTACGGCTGCAAGGCAGGTTCACTCACATCCTGGAACAGCATACACCCAGTGCCACCTTTAAAGCAGCTGAAACAGATTTTTTTATGACCTTCTACCAGACTGCTCTTAAACATTTAAAGTTGAAACACATCATGATGGAAAGCGAATCAAGAGAAATGTCACTGCTGTGGTCTTCACCAACATGGACGGCACCGAAAAGCGTGAGAATAGACAAGTCCAAGAAGCAACTGCCCACAAAATAATGAGGCTGGCAAAACCGCTTGGATGTATTTTTCAGACGTGGGTCAGGAAAATGGACAAAATGTATCAACGGGAGGGAAGGAAGACCAACACCCTGATGACTCTTAAGAGTCTGATGAATGCTACTTGTTTAGATGAAGCTGCAACGGTTGTAGAGACGTGTGAGGATTTTACACTGCAGCACAGAAACATGGAAGACATGCTTGGGTCAATAAAATGTGGAGCTGAACAAAGCACAGCATTGGAACAGCAGGAGAGTCAACATTTCGGGCTGGATGTTTGACCACACTGATCTGGGAGATGGACTCAGAAAGAGGCAACTGAGACTTTGCAGAGCGGACTCCCAACCTTTCTCACTGCCTTGGGGTGTACAATGTCAGGACATTACAAAGTGTGAATTAATTGAAAAATAAAAATATCTTTCACGGTTTTACTGCAGCACTGTTTTCACTTTTACATTGAGCACATGTGCAGGCAGAGTGGGTTATCCAGGGGCTTCCTCAATCATCTCAAACTACCACTCCACATCAGTTTGTGAATGCAGTGCCTCTGATCTGTCTCATTGTGGTTTCACTGTATTTCTTTTCAGGAGACTGTTCAGATCAAAGGGCTAATGTAACGATATTCAATAGCGGTATGTAACAAGATCCTAATGATGAATCTGCGAGCAACTTTTTTAGGAGCACTGCTGAATTTTAATCCATTGATCAATTTTTCAGGAAACATCTCACCCAAAGTTGTAGGTAGCAATGGAGGCTTAACATCTATTCAAGAAACTGGACACGGTAAAGTTCAATACAACATAGGCCTCCTGATGAAGGGCTTTTGCCCGAAACGTGGATTTTCCTGCTCCTCGGATGCTGCCTGACCTGTTGTGCTTTTCCAGCGCTACTCTAATCTTGACTCTAATCTCCCAGCATCTGCAGTACCCATTTTTGCCTCGATGGCCATTGAGCCCATTGTCATGAGGGAAAGGATCATAAAGAGGATTATCTTGGCCATTTGTTGTTCTGTTATCAATTCGACAAAAGTTGTCACCTTGTATTTTCATATCATAATGTGGAGGTGCCGATGTTGGATTGGGGTGGAAAAAGTTAAAAATTACACAACACCAGGTTATAGTCCAACAGGTTTAATTGGAAGCACTAGCTTTCGGAGCGACGTTCCTTCATCAGGCAGCTATGGAGCACTCTGAAAGCTTGAACTTCAAAATAAATCTGTTGGACCATAACCTCGTGTTGTGTGATTTTTAACTTTCATATCATTGCTAAAAAATCATCTCACACACACCAAGGACTGAATCTAATTCTCCCTGTTGGTGGATTTGAAGGCAGGGGCACCTTTAACCCAATGAGTGACTTGCCTGCACCTATCCCCACCGTCAGTGTAATTATACCAATGATATGGCTGGCACAGGTGACTCACCCAGCAGTCAACCATTCCGCCAACACCACTAAATTAGAGAGTAGGCAAGGCCTATGCCAATTGAGCAGCCCAGAAAAATGTCATGGTGTTGGTGTAGGGTTCCTCTTGAACACGTCCCCAGGCCTACTGGATGGCCCCTCCAAAGCTGTGCACACTACATGGCTTCTTCAATCGTGGCCTCCACTCTGTCTTCTTCCTCCTTCACCCCACTTCACCAATCCCAAACATTTACAAAGCTTTGATCCATTATAGCTGGCTTCCTCATTGTCCAGGGGCAGTACTGGAAATGGTAAAACAATCTGTATCATCCAGTTTAAAAATGACTCTTGGTGCATATATTTCCAATTCAGGACGGGGAACTTGAAGATGGCACGGTTCTGCTGCTTTTGTACTTCTAGATGGAAGTGGTCATGGGTTTGGGAAACAGGATCTTTGGTGAAGTTCTGCAGCACATTTTGTAGATAGTACATATTACTGCAATTCAGCATCGGTGGTGGAGGGAGTGGTCAATGATTGTGGATGTAGTGTCAATCAAGGGGGCTGCTTTCTGCTCAATGTGTCAAGCTTCTTGAATGTTATTGCAGATCGAGGTAAAAACAAGGACTGCAGATGCTGGAAACCAGAGTCTAGATTAGAGTGGTGCTAGAAAAGCACAGCAGGTCAGGCAGCATCCGAGGAGCAGGAAAATCGATGTTTCGGGCAAAAGCCCTTCATCAGGAATAGAGGCAGGGTGCCTGCAGGGTGGAGGGATAAATGAGAGCGGGGTGGGAGTGGGGAGAAAGTAGCATAGAGTACAATAGCGAAATGGGGGTGGGAATGGAGGTGATAGGTCAGA
>NC_057711.1:143933352-143934847 GCF_004010195.1 Chiloscyllium plagiosum | reverse complement strand
TGTCCCTACACTATGCTACTTGCTCCCCACCCCCAACCCCCTCTCACTTATCTCTCCACTCTGCAGGCACCCTGCTTCTATTCCTGATGAAGGGCTTTTGCCCGAAACGTCGATTTTCCTGCTCCTTGGATGCTGCCTGACCTGCTGTGCTTTTCCAGCACCACTCTAATCTAGACTCTGTTATTGGAAATCTATCAATCCAGGCAAGTGGGGCATATTTCATCACACTCCTAACTTGTACCTTGTAGATGCTGGATAGGTTTTGGGGAGTAACGAGGTGAGGTACTTGCTGCAATATTCCTAGCCTCTGACCTGCTCTTGCAGCCACTGAGTTTATGTAGCAGGTCCAGTTGAGTTTCTGGTCAACGGTAACCCCACAAATGTAGGTGGATTCAGTGATTGTAGCACTACTGACTATCAAGAGGCGGTGGGTAGATTGTTTCTTATTGGTGATGATCATAGCCTGGACACATAAACAATCTAACGACTGCTCCTTGACATCTATCTTTGATGGATATTGTACATGGAAATATGTTCTAAATCTGTAACTAATGTGGGAATATTTCACGCAGAAGGTTGCAAAATATTTCACTTTCCATCCCAATGGCCTTGCTAAAATTTGGAAATTGAGATTGAAATGTAGAAACACAAAAGTGAAAGGACAGCATGTTACACTTCTGCTATCCTTTTGTTAACTGCTTGGTAGTACACTACTTAAACTTGCCAATGGAGACACAGACTCAAAGCTTTTTATCTTCTGCTGGTCATGGCTGCAACACAAAAAGACAAACTTGGAAAAGAAACATCAATTTTAACAGAACGAGAAGAGGGTACTGATTTGCTGGAGCACTGTTGGCATGGAGATGGAGAAGGAGCTGTTAATTCTTAGTTGTCAGTCAAAGCAGGTAGACTGTGTTTGGTCAGAGTATTGCCATGGGTATGCAGCAGAGGTTTGATTTCCCAATCAAAAAGGTGTAATATATAAATCCCTTTGTTTATATAAAACAGGTTCCTGTACATTAATATATCTAGTTTCTAGCAGCACAAATGCATCACATTATGCGTCTGTTGATATAAAAAGCTCTGCTGAATACATTTCAAGAAATCTGTCCCCTTTAAACCCTTTACACTACAACTATTCTATTAATGTTTTGGAAATTAAAGTCCCCTTATATTATTACTCTATTGTTTTTACACACCTGAATGAATTACCCACATATCTTAGAGTCATAGAGATGTACAGCATGGAAACAGACCCTTCAATCCAACCCGTCCATGCCGACCAGATATCCCAACCCAATCTAGTCCCACCTGCCAGCACCCAGCCCATATCCCTCCAAACCCTTCCTATTCGTATACCCATCCAGATGTCTTTTAAATGTTCCAATTGTACCAGCCTCCATCACTTCCTCTGACAGCTTATTCCATACACGTACCACCCTCTGCGTGAAAAAGTTGCCCCTTAGGTCTCTTTTATATCTTTCCCCTCTCACCC
>NC_057711.1:143901535-143933253 GCF_004010195.1 Chiloscyllium plagiosum | reverse complement strand
CCCTTTCAAGTTTCACAACATCTTTCCGATAGGAAGGAGACCAGAATTGCACGCAATATTCCAACAGTGGCCTAACCAATGTCCTGTACAGCCACAACATGACCTCCCAACTCCTGTACTGAATACTCTGACCAATAAAAGAAAGCATACCAAATGCCTTCTTCACGATCCTATCTACCTGTGACTCCACTTTCAAGGAGCTATGAACCTGCACTCCAAGGTCTCTTTGTTCAGCAACACTCCCTAGGCCTTACCATGAAGTGTAGAAGTCCTGCTAAGATTTGCTTTCCCAAAATGCAGCACCTCACATTTATCTGAATTAAACTCCATCTGCCACTTCTCAGCCAAATGGCCCATCTGGTCCAGATCCTGTTGTAATCTGAAGTAACCCTCTTCGCTGTCCACTACACCTCCAATTTTGGTGTCATCTGCAACCTTACCAACCGTACCTCTTATGCTCGCATCCAAATCATTTATGTAAACGACAAAAAGTAGAGGGCCCAGCACTGATCCTTGTGGCACTCCACTGGTCACCGGCCTCCAGTCTGAAAAACAACCCTCCACCACCACCCTCTGGCTTCTACCTTTGAGCCAGTTTTGTATCCAAATGGCTAGTTCTCCCTGTATTCCATGAGATCTAACCTTGCTAATCAGTCTCCCATGGGGAACCTTGTTGAATGCCTTACTGAAGTCCATATAGATCACATCTACCGCTCTGCCCTCATCAATCCTTTTTGTTACTTCTTCATATCTTCTCCTCTACTGCCCACTAACTGTTCCGGGGTCTATAATACAATCCCAGCAGTGGGACTGCTCCTTTTTTATTCCTAAGCTCTGCCCACAAACCTTCATTTGAAGACCCCTCTGAGATATGATACTCTTTACTGCAATAACTGACTCCTTACTCACCAAAAATACCACTCACAGGAGCTGTTGACACTTGCACGTCACTATATCATGCAACCTTGATGTGTCGTTTGTGCATGAGTTTACATTGAGCTCACGAACTTTGCAACTCATGTAGTTGAGTTCAGCTTCAATGACACCATTTACACCCAAAATAGATAGTGCCAACATAGAATCTCTGTGGGTCCAGCTCTTGCTGATATATTTGTTGCTTACTGTGAGAAGTGTAGTTTCAAAGGACCAACTCTTAGCCTTTGCATATTTCTAATGCAAAGATGGCACTTTTGCAATATTTGAAACTGTAGCTTCATCAAACCATTAGCTTATTAAATTCCATCCAGTGGGGCAGCATGGTGGCTCAGTGGTTAGCAATACTGTCTCACAGCACCAAGGACCCGGGTTCAATTCCCGCCTCGGGCCAATGTGGGGTTTGCACATTCTCCCTGTATCCCTGTATCTGCATGTGGGGTTTGCACATTCTCCCTATATCTGCATGTGGGGTTTGCACATTCTCCCTGTATCTGCATGTGGGGTTTGCACATTCTCCCTGTATCTGCATGTGGGGTTTGCATATTCTCCCTGTATCTGCATGGTGGGCGGCACGGTGGCACAGTGGTTAGCACTGCTGCCTCGCAGCGCCAGAGACCCGGGTTCAATTCCCGCCTCAGGCGACTGACTGTGTGGAGTTTGCACGTTCTCCCCGTGTCTGCGTGGGTTTCCTCCGGGTGCTCCGGTTTCCTCCCACAGTCCAAAGATGTGCAGGTCAGGTGAATTGGCCATGCTAAATTGCCCGTAGTGTTAGGTAAGGGGTAAATGTAGGGGCATGGGTGGGTTACGCTTCGGCGGGTCGGTGTGGACTTGTTGGGCCGAAGGGCCTGTTTCCACACTGTAAAGTAATCTAATCTAATCTATGTGCGGTTTGCACATTCTCCCTGTATCTGCATGGGTTTCCTCCAGGTGCTCCAGCTTCCTTCCACAATGCAGATGTGGGTGGATTAGCCATGGGAAATGTGGGGATAGGGTTGGGGTCTGGATAAAAGTGGGATGCTCTTCGGAGAGTTGGTGCAGGCTTGATGGGTCGAATGGCCTCTTTCCACACTGTGCAGATTCCATGATTCAGTGCTCAAATTTATCATTGAAATACAGCAATCAAACAAACTCCCTTTCCTCGATTTATTAGTTGAGAAATCCACCAATGGACTCTCTACTATTGTCCAGTGAAAACTAACATTCACTGGTCAATATCTGTGTTGGAATTCATACTGTGCTATGCACTACAAATCAATCTTATTGGCAACATTGTGAATAAGACTCTCGCCATCTGTTCACCATGGAATCTTCACAATATTTTGTTATGGCATAGCAAAACCATTCTGCATGATAATACCTACACAGATCATCACTGATTCCAATCATCGCTTACTCTAGATTGTGCAAGCTCATGAAAGGACCTATACTGGCCCTGAACAGTGCCCATTCTATCTCAAAATACTCTGGAAGAGAAGTTGTCTCAAAATATAACAACGGCTGTCTACCAATGTTATGCTGCATTAAACAGGAGTGGTTTTCTTCCACTAATAGAATGCTGCTATCAAACCAAAACCAAAGACATTTTGCCGAGCACATACAATTGAGTAATATATGAGTTTCAGTGCTGGTGTAATGTCAGCCACATAGGTCATAGTTGTCAATAGCTAGCATATGTCATATCAAACAACACAGCCCATTCACAATTTGCAGCACAGACTATGCCAATTGTGATCAACCAACCCACACTTGCAAGCCTCAGAACACTATATCCAAATTTCAATTTGACTCTGCTTTTGCACGACATCTTCTATGCTCAGAATCACAGTGGAAACCAATTAAACACTCTGAGTTGGGTATACACCTTTATCATGGGAAAAGGGGTCACAGAGACTGTCAATCTCTGCTGTATTCCTGCGGAAACACTATGACCAGAGTTTGAGAACTAAGATTGACAGTTAACTGCTCCTGCTGCTTCCCAAAGTGATGGCTCAACCAATCAGCACTCTCTTCTCATGTTGTACTAATTGGAGTTCCTTTCCCAACTCTGGTTTCTTACATCCGAATCCTATGAGTGCTGGATGAAAATTGTAGATTTTATATCTCCATTTTGGTAAGATTTCCCTTTCTAGGTAGTTCGGTAAAGACGGTCCAGTATTACTCAGTTAATAATGGAACTTAATACTGAACCAGAATATCCTCCTGATCATTCAGATACTGCCTGTCTTAATATTTCAGTAACTCAATTTCAGGCTATAAAAATTTATTATCAGAGTTAGTCAGAACAAAAGGAGCTAACAGCTCAGCACCAGTTAGTTCCCTAATTGGGTGTATAACAATCGCCTATTCACAAATCCATTGTCAAACACGCAGCAGTTATTTTGAGATAATGATATGGAAATCTGGTTTGAAAGAGTTGGAACAAAATATCCTTCAATTGGGAGTACTGTCTTCACTGAAACAGAGACTGGATACTATTAGGTAATATTGCAGCTTATTAACTATTAAACATGTGAGGTATTAACTATTAAACATGTGAGAATCATTTTCCATTCCTGCCCTTTGCAATACAATGAAGCATAGAATAACAGCATCTCTAAATTAGTAATGTTTTACACGGTTGTCTCAAATATTTGGATCACAGAGTGATAGAGTTTAAAGCATGGGAGGTCATTCTGCATTTTCCATGGCTAACCCACCTAAGTCTGCACACCCCTAGCCACTATGGGCAGTTTAGTATTGCCAATCCACCTAAACCTGCACATCTTCGGACCGTGGGAGGATCTGGCAGAAACCCATGCGAACCTGGAGAGAATGTGCAAACTCCACACAGTCACCTGAGAGTGGAATCAAACCCAGGGCCACAGCACTATGAAGCTGCAGTGCTAACCACTGTGCCATCCTGTCCTAATTTTGCCTGGATTAATTCTTCAGTTGGAGCACTTCTCTATTTTGATCCTTTGCCATATCTTTTATATGTTCCTTTTTGCTGACAACAGTAAAGTTCAACATTTCAGTATCACAGCAAATTAACTGTTTCCACCTTGGAATAGAAACTTTTAAAGTCGGCTCTCTCTATCACGCACTTAATGTCGTTTAAAGAGCCTTCGCTTCCTGTCAATTTTTAAAGCCAAACCAACAAATCCAGATTCTGAGGAAGTTATAGCTTATGTGACAGTGCATTTTGAAGACATTAAAAGGAAAGTTGTTGCTCAATTTCAACTGTCCTACTTCAGCTGGGTCTAAGCCACCTGGATTACTTATGTATCTTGCTGATAGTCCTGGGATTGAAGAAAAACATCAGGATGAGACACAGAAACCTCTCCACCCAGCCAACTGTAATTTGAACACCAGGTCTGTTATCGTGGCACCTACAGCAAGTCTTTGTAATGAAAGGTTGCCACCAGGCATATCCCCTCAATACTGTCTTACTGAAGAATGTGCAAGTCACATGATGAGTCCATTGGAATTGTTGGATCACAGGCATTTACCAAGGTATTATTCAGGATCTTTAGGATAAAACAAAAACATAATCTCTCAAAGTTTATAGGGAAGGAATATTGGTTGATAGTGCTGATAATGTCTCCTAAGCTGCAGTTTTACCGGGCTGTTCCTTAATAATCAAATAATTTGGAATTCCTACTGCAATCCAAGCAGATTCCCTCTTATTATTCTTCATTTCCTATTATTTCCTCTTCAGGATTTTTTCTTCCTTTCTACACCAGCCACATATGTACAGCTCAGTGGCATGTCGGTCAGAACTGCTTCAAGAACATCTTAAATAATTGGCATTTTTACTTTGTGTAATCGTGTCAAAAAAGGGATAGTGCATCAAAATCCAAGTACATCTGCAGGAAGTGCACCCAACTCTCGCTCATCCAAGACTGTGTTAGGGAACTGGAGCGGGAGCTGGATGAACTTCAGATATTTCGGGAGGCAGAGGCTGTGATAGATAGGAGTTACAGGGAAGTGGTTACTCCGAGGCACGAAGAAAGGTGGGTGAATGTTCGAAGGGGGAGAAAACAGCCAGTGGACTGTTCCGCTGAAAAACATGTGTACCATTTTGGATACTGTTGAGGGGGACAACTTACCAGGGGTATGCAGTGGGGCAAAGGTCTCTGGCACAGAGCCTGTCCCTGTTACACAGAAGGGAAGGAGGGAAAGGAGGAGAGTGTTAGTCATTGGGGACTCAATAGTTAGAGGCTCAGATAGAAGGTTTGTTGGGAATGAATGAGATTCACGGTTGGTGTGTTGCCTCCCAGGTGCCAAGGTCCGTGATGTCTCGGATCGTATCTTTGGGGTCCTGAAGGGAGAAGGTGACCGGCCTCAAGTCGTTGTCCATGTAGGTACCAATGACACAGGTAGAAAGAGGGATAGGGATGTAAGGCAGGGGTTTCAGGGAGCTAGGGTGGAAGCTGAGAGCCAGAACAAACAGTTGTTATCTCTAGTTTGTTACCCGTGCCACATGACAGCGAGGCAAGGAATAGGGAGAGATATCAGCTCAACACGTGGCTGCAGGGATGGTGCAGAAGGGAGGGTTCAGGTACTTGGGTAATTGGGGCTCATTCTGGGGAAGGTGGGACCTCTACAAATAGGACAGTCTTCATTTGAACCAGAGGGGTACTATTATCCTGGGTGGGAAATTTGCTGGTGCTATTCGGGTGGGTTTAAACTAGCTCAGCACGGGGATGGGAACCTGAGATATAGTTGCAGTGCACAGGAGGATGAGAGTAGGGAGGACAGGGACAGGATTTCAGGGTCACAGGAATGTGCTGGCAGACAGTGAAGTGGTTTGAAGTGTGTCTACTTCATCGCCAGAAGTATCCAAAATAAGGTAGGTGAGCTTGCAGCATGGATAGGTACTTGGGACTTCAATGTTGTGGCCATTTCAGTGACATGGATAGAGCAGGGTGAGGAATGGATGTTGCAGGTTCCAGGGTTTAGATCTTTCATTAAGAACAGGCAAGGCGGTAAAATAGTGGGAGGTGTGGCCTTGTTAGTCAAGGATAGTATAACGGTGGCTGAGAGAACTTATGATGAGGATTCGTCTACTGAGGTAGTGTGGACTGAGGTTAGAAACAGGAGAGGAGAGGTCACACTGCTTGGAGTTTTTCATAGGCCTCTGCAGAGTTCCAGGGAGGTGGAAGAGAGGATTGGCAAAACTATTCTGGGTAGGAGTGAAAGGAACAGGGTGGTCATTATAGGGGACTTTAACTTCCCCAACATTGACTGGAAATGCTATAACTCTAGTATGACGGATGGATCAGTTTTTGTTCAATGTGTACAGGAGGGTTTCCTGACACAGTATGTCGAAGGGCCGACAAGAGGGGAGGCCACACTGGATCTGGTGCTTGGTAATGAACCAGGCCAGGTGTTTGGTTTAGTTGTAGGTGAGCACTGTGGAGTGACCATAATTCAGTTACATTTAGTTTAGCCATGGAAAGGGATAGGCACATGCCACAGGTCAAGAGTTATCGATGGGGCAAGGGCAATTATAATGCGATTAGGCAAGAATTAGGATGCAAAGAATGGGGTAGCAAAATGCAGCAGATGTAGACAATGGAAATGTGGGGCTGGTTTAAGGAACAAATATTGTGTGTCCTTGATAGGTATGTCCCTGTCAGGCAGGGAGGAAGTGATAAGGTAAGGGAACCATGGTTCACTACAGAAATTGCACCTCTTGTTAAGCAGAAGGAGGTTAATGTGTTGTTGAGATAAGATGGATCAGATCAGGCAATGGAGAGTTACAGATCAGCTAGGAAGGATTTGAAGGGAGAGTTAAGAAGAGCAAAGGAAGGTCACAAGCAGTCTTTAGCAAATAGAATAAAGGAGAACCCTAAAGCTTTCTATAGATATGTGAGGAATAAAAGAATGACTAGGGTAGGAATAGGGCCAGTCAAAGACAGAAGTGGGAAGTTGAGTGTGGACCCTGTGGAGATTGGAGAGATGCTAAATGAATATTTCTCATCGGTTTTCATTCAGGAAAAGGTGAGTATTGTAGAGGAGTAGAATGAGATCCCAGATATTAGACTACAAAGGATCGAGGTTAGTTACGAACACGTGTTATCAATTCTAGAAGTAGTGAAAGTAGACAAGTCCCCTGGGCTGGATGGGATTTATCTGAGGATTCTCTGGGAAGCTAAGGAGGAGATAGCAGAGCCTTTGGCTTTGATATTTGAGTCGTCATTGTCTAAAGGTTTAGTACCAGAGGACCGGAGGATTGCAAATGCTGTGCCCCTGTTCAAGAAGGGCAGTAGAGATAACCCAGGTAATTATAGACCAGTGAGCCTTACTTCTGTTGTAGGAAAGGTTTTGGAAAGGATTATAAGAGATAAGATGTATAATCAACTAGCAAGCAACAATTTGATTTCAGATAGTCAACATGGTTTTGTCAAGGGCAGATTAAGTCTCACAAACCTCACTGAGTTTTTTGAGAAGGTGACCAAGCATGTAGATGAGGGTAGGGCAGTTGATGCGGTATACATGGACTTCAGTAAAGCCTTTGATAAGGTTTCACATGGTAAGCTGTTGGGGAAAATGCAGAGGCATGAGATTGAGAGTGATTTAGTAATTTGGATTAGGAACTGGCTTTCTGAAAGAAGGTAGCTAGTGGTGGTTGATGGAAAATATTCAGCCTAGAGTCCAGTTACTAGTGGTGTGCCACACGGATCTGTTTTGGGAACACTGCTGTTTGTCATTTTTATAAATGACTTAGACGCAGGCATAGTTGGATGGATTAGTAAATTTGCAGACGACACTAAAGTTAGTGGAGTAGTGGACAGTTTGGAAGAATGTTACAAGTTGCAGGGGGACTCAGATAAACTGCAGAATTGGGCTGAGATGTGGCAAATGGAGTTCAATGCAGCTAAATGTGAGGTGATGCACTTTGGGAAGAATAACAGGAAGGCAGAGTACTGGGTCAATGGAAACATTCTTGGTAGCGTGGATGTGCAGAGGGATCTTGGAGTCCATGTACTTAGATCCCTGAAAGTTGCCACCCAGGTTGATAGTGCTGTTCAGAAGGCATACGGTGGGTTAGGTTTCAGTCATAGAGAGATTAAGTTCTGGAGCCACAATATCATGCTGCAACTGTACAAAACGCTAGTGCGGCCACACTTGGAATATTGTGTACAGTTCTGGTTGCCATATTTCAGGAAGGATGTGGAAGCATTTGAAAAGGTGCAGAGGAGATTTACCAGGATATTGCCTGGTCTGGAGGGAAGGTCTTATGAGGGAAGGTCTTACGAGGAAAGGCTGAGAGACTTGGGTCTGTTCTCATTGGAAAGAAGAAGGCTAAGAAGGGATTTGATAGAGACATACAAGATGATCAGAGGATTAGATAGGGTAGACAGTGAAAGTCTTTTTCCTAGGATGATGATGTCAACTTGTACGAGGGGGCATAACTACAAATTGAGGGGTGATAGATTTAAGCCAGACATCAGAGGCAGGTTCTTTACACAGCGTGGTGAGGGCGTGGAATGCCCTACCTGCTAATGTACTCAACTCAGCCACATTAGGGAGAATTAAACAATCACATGGGTGATGATGGGAATGTGTAGGGGGACGAGCTGTGAATAGTTCACAGTTCGGCGCAACATCGAGGGCCGAAGGGCCTGTTCTGCGCTGTATTGGTCTATGTTCTAAAATCTCTTTATATTCTCACTTGTTATTTCAATGTACTTAGCCATTAGAAAAAGTAGAAAGTGGTCTGCTGAGTTGTAATCATCCATTAAACACAAATGGTAATCTCTACTATGTTTTCTCTTTTCAAGGTTTCGAACACTATTACATGTTGCCAATGAGTCTCTAAACATGTTTGCCAATAATGTTTGCTTATCCCAACTAATTCCTAATAAGCAAATACCATCCAGTAATAATTGATAGACTCCAGTGATAGTCCAGTGATAGACTTCACCTGACAAAGGGACAGTACTCCGAAAGCTTGTGATTTCAAATAAACCCATTAAGACTATAACCTGGTGTCGTGTAACCTCCACAACATTAATAGTTGGGCATCGATTAATAATTTATTCCATTAGTTGACATAGACTGGAAATAAGGCTACATCGTCTGCTGCTGTTGCTTCTATTTTTTTTGTCTCCTTTTTAGATGTAGGCATTATTTCAGCCTATTTCCATTCTCCTGGCCTCTTCCTCATGTACAGTGAAAACTTCTTTATTAATTTGTCAGTACCACAAAACCTTCTTCACAATATGTATCAGATTGTCTCTTTTTGAGGATGGCCAATGTTTAGCACTTTTGAGGCATGAATGGTATTTGTCACTTATCAGCCTAAGACTCAATGTTGGAGAAAGTGAGGACTGCAGAGGCTGGAGACCAGAGTCAAAAAGTGTGGTGCTGGAAAAGCACAGCAGGTCAGGCAGCATCCAAGGAGCAGGGGAGTCAACATTTTAGGCATAAGCCCTTTATCAGGAATGTTGTGCAGGTCTTCAGTATCTGAGGAGTTGCAAATGGTGCTTACCAAATATGCAATTAACAGAAACATTGCCACCTAACCTTATCAGCTTGAGGTAAGCTCAAGAGGGCTGGTTCTAGAATGCTACCCCGAGGAACTTCTGCAGCAATGTCCTAGAACTAAGATAATTGCGTCTAATGGTTATAGTTATATTCTATATGCGAAAAGTAAGTCAAATCAGTCAAGAGTTATTCTTTATTTCCATGGATCTCAGTTTGATTAGGACTCCTTAATGCTCCATTCAGTCAAATGCTGCCTTGATTTCAAGTGCAGTTGAACCTTGGGTTCAGCTCCATGTTTGGTCAAAGATTGTAATGAGACCAGAAGTTGAAAGGCTGTGGCGGAATCCAATCTGAGCAACTAGGGTGAGAGGGGAAAGATATAAAAGAGACCTAAGGGGCAAATTTTTCACACAGAGGATGGTACGTGTATGGAATGCGCTGCCAGAGGATGTGGTGGAGGCTGGTACAATTACATTTAAGAGGCATTTGGATGGGCACATGAATAGGAAGGGTTTGGAGGGAAATGGACTGGGTGCTGCCAGGTGGGACTAGATTGGGTTGGGATATCTGGTCGGCATGGACGGGTTGGACCGAAGGGTCTGTTTCCATGCTGTACACCTGACTCTATGTGCAAGTTATTGCAGTGAAAATGCTCCTTGATAACACTGCTATCAACACCTACCATCATTTTGTGGAAGATCTAGAATGGACTGATGGGCTTAAGCACAGTGAAGGAACTTATGAAGTAAAAAGGAGATTGCATTTATATTGTCTTTGAAGACTTCAGAATATCCTAAAGTGATTTATGGCAAATCAAATACTTTTGAGAGATAACATGTTATAATGTAGGGAATATCACATACAAGGTTTAAGAAAAATAGTGATATAATAATGAATGGATAATGTATTTCATTGATTTTGATTGAAACATAAGTATTGGTGAGGACACTTGATGAACTTTTCTCTTAGTCAAGCCCAGGAGGAGAGACTGATCTTGGTTTGGGATCATATAAGGAACAGTCCACCTGCCAGCGTGGAAACAGGCCATTCAGCCCAACATGTCCACATGTGGGTAACTCTGCACTTCCCATGGCTAAATTAAAATCTTGGCTCACTAGCCATAAGATCATACCATGCAGGAGGAAAGGTAGGTCAATCAGTCCATTGAATCTGCTTGCCATTCAATGAGATCATGGTTGACCTGATTATCCTCAACTCCACTATCCTGCCTTTTTGCATTTACCCCTTGAGGCTAACTGTAGCTGTTTGGAGTTCTTTGTCTGCTGTTTCAATACAGAAATTAACCATTTATTTTAGACTGCTTAAGACTTCTGGTTAGACAGCAGAAAGTTGAATTTCAGGAAATGGGGACTGAACTTCCATTATGGACGATTACATTACAAAGAATATACAGCACTGAAACAGACCACTCAACATAACCAGTTCATGTTTCCTCCCACCTTTTCTCATATAAATCTACCATTTTAATCATATATTCCTTCTCTCGTCTATGGTTGTCTAGCTTTCTCTGAAATGCAGTTAAAGGGCCTCCCTGATTTATGAATTTCTGACAAACAAATGTGATCCTGTACAGGGTTGCAATTTTATAGATCTGACATATGAACACTTCCTGTACTTATGAACAGCTGTTTTACACTATTCTGCATTGTTCCAACTCATGCACAAATCAACTTGCAAACTGAACCTGCCTTCAGTAATTTGTTTCAAACATTGCCCATGATGGCACGTTCCACATTTTCAATACTCTTTGAATGAATCATTTTCTTCAGAATTTCTTGTTGGATTTCTTGGTGACTATCTTATACCAATCATGTCTAGCTATGCTCTCCCCCACAAGAGGAAACATTCTCTCAATATCCACTCTGTCAGGCATTTCATAAATTTAAAGACACTTACAAGGTAACCATCAACAGAAAAGAAAGTCAGTGTGTCAATTCTTTCTTGATATGTATACCGATACCGTCCTTGTATCATTCCTTGTAAATCTTATCTACAGAATCCCTACTGTGTAGAAACAGACCATTCAGCCCAACAGTCCTTGAAAGTGGAGTTGCAGGCCGTGAAGAAGCATTTGGTATGCTTTCCTTTATTGGTCAAAGCACTGAGTACAGGATTTGGAAGGTCATGTTGCAGCTGTACATGACATTGGTTAGGCCACTTTGGGCATATTGCATGCAATTCTGGTCTCCTTCCTATCAGAAAGATGTTGTGAAACTTGAAAGGGTTCAGAAAAGATTTACTTGGATGTTGCCAGAGTTGGAGGATTTGAGCTACAGGGAGAGGCTGAATAGGCTGGGGCTGTTTTCCCTGGAACGTCGGAGACTGAGGGGTGACCTCATACAGGTTTATAAAATCATGAGGGGCATGGATAGGGTAAATAGACAATGTCTTTTCCCTGAGGTGAGGGAGTCAAGAACTAGAGGGCATAGGTTGAGGATGAGAGGGGAAAAATTTAAAAGGGACTTAAGGGGCAACATTTTCATGCAAAGGGTGGTATGTGTATGGACTTAGCTGCCAGAGGAAGTGGTGGAGGCTGGTACAACTACAACATTTAAAAGGCATCTGAATGGGTATATGAATAGGAAGGATTTAGAGGGATATGCGCCAAGTGCTGGCAAATGAGACTAGATTAGGTTGGGATATCTAGTCAACATGGACAAGTTGGACCGAAGGGTCTGTTTCCATGCTGTACATCTCTATGACTCTAAATCCACACTGACTCTCCGAAGAGCATCCCACTCAGACTCACTTCCCTACTCTATCCCTGTAATCCTGCACTTCCTATAGCTAAACCACCTAACCTACACATTCCTGGACATTATGGGCAATTTAGCATAGCCAATCCATCTAACCTGTACCTCTTTTGACTATTCTCTGCGCCTCAACATAGAACAATACAGCACAGAACAGGCCCTTCGGCCCACGATGTTGTGCCGAACATTTGTCCTAGCCATCATTTGTATCGGTGGCACAGTGGTTAGCACTGCTGCCTCGCAGCGCCAGAGAACTGGGTTCAATTCCCGCCTCAGGCGACTGACTGTGTGGAGTTTGCACGTTCTCCCCGTGTCTGCGTGGGTTTCCTCCGGGTGCTCCGGTTGCGGGTCGGTGTGGACTTGTTGGGCCGAAGGGCCTGTTTCCACACTGTAATCTAATCTAATGTGGTAACCAGACTGCATGCAGTACTCTCAGTGTTATCTAACTAAGATTTGATACAATTTTAACCAAACTTTCTGACTTTGTGATTCTGGAAATAAAATCTGTTTTGTTTGTAAGGCCTTCTTAATGGTGCCACAAGCTTGAATAATGTGTTCAGTAACACTATGTTGTTCCAATATCCCAACTAAATTTGAATCTTCCAAGTATCTTTCCATCAAAATGTCAATACATCACATTTATGTGTACTGAACATTGTTTTCGAATTATTTGTTCATTCTGTAAGTTTATTAATATCCTTTTGTTTCTTGCTTCAATTCTCTGATGATCCTTTTTATTTTGGATCCCAGGGTTGAAGGGTGATGTCAGGTTCTAGGGAGGCAGCAGAAGAAAGCATCAGGTCCCGGGGGAGAGAGAGGGTATCGGGTGTGAGCTGGGGAGAGCTGTCAGGTGCCAGAGGGAAGGAGTTGTTGCGTCTGGTGATGGAGGCTACAGGCCTGTAGCAAGAAGGAATATTATCAGAAGGAGGAATGTTTGGTCCTGGAGGAAAGGTGGGTGTTGGATCTTCGTGTGGTGGGGGCAGATGAGGAGGTGTTGGTATTGTTTGGTCAAGGTGTGGGAGTGTTGGGATTCTGGTGGAGATGTAGTTGGGACCATGAGGGATAAGTTGGGGAATCAATTTAATAATTAGCGAGGTGTTAGACTAGATTCTTAATAAGCTATTTTTTCCTGAGTAATTATTTATTTCAATCCAGCAGAGCCCTCTGAATTTTCCAAATCCAGACACAGGGGAACTGCCCAGAAGAATCTTTGATTTCCTGGGCAGTTCCCCCACAATCTACTACATCAGAGTTTCTGCAGGGTCCTGTTGCACAACTGTCATCACTGTCCTCCAGCCGTCGTGTTGCTATGGTCTGGCGATGGAGGAGTCTAGGAGACTCCTCCATCGCCAGACCATAGCAACATGACGGCTGGAGGAAGAGCGCCTCATCTTCCGCCTAGGAACCCTCCAACCACAAGGGATGAACTCAGATTTCTCCAGTTTCCTCATTTCCCCTCCCCCCACCTTGTCTCAGCCAAAAGGGCTCGTGCCCGAAACATCGACTCTCCTGCTCCTTAGATGCTGCCTGACCTGCTGCGCTTTTCCAGCAACACATTTCCAGCTCTGATCTCCAGCATGGGCAGCCCTTACTCTCTCCCTTAACATACTGGCCATTGTCTACTCTGCCTCTTCAATCTTTTCAAATCTTCAACAGCCAAGCAAGCTTTCTTTTTTGAGATATATTTTGACTATCCTTTATCATAATTTTCATTTCTAGGTGTTCTTCTCCTCTCTTATCTTGTGGGGATTCTATTATTCTTCCTACCTGATGCAACATAGACTGTTCTATAGTTCCCTGGATATGCTGTGTTCCCTCCTTAAACACAGAAACCTGCCAGTCCTCTTGGTGCTACACAGTTTTCCAATGATTTGCAAATTTGCAGCAAATTTTTGTTTATCTCTTTCTTTGATTATTGTAAAATACATGTTTGTAATCCATTCAGACCAGCAGTTTGCTCTGTTTGAGTTTCTGTTGGATTCCTGAAGAAGGGCTTATGCCCGAAACGTCGATTCTCTTGTTCCCTAGATGCTGCCTGACCTGCTGCGCTTTTCCAGCAACACATTTTCAGCTGTTTGAGTTTGTTCAGGTTGTTCGATACATCGAATCTTTTAAAATTTTCAATGCACTTTAACACTTAGCTCATTGTCTTGATGAATATTGAGGCAAAGTAATCGTTTAAAGTTTGCAATCTGTGTATTGTTACCCCTGGAAATACCATAAACGGTTCTCTGTCCTACAATATAGTTACTGTTAGGGGACCTATGAACTGCTCTGACCAGTATCTTCATCGTCTTGTATTACTTACTCCATCCATATGCATTCTACATCTTCTCATCCAAGATTATTTCTTGCTTTCAGACTTACTCTGTCTTATATTAACAAAGCTACCTCACTACCCTTTCCTTCCTGCTTGTTCTCTCAAAAAGTCACATGCCTCTCAATATGTAATTTACAGCTTTGATTTCCATGTAACAATGTCTCCCTAATGGAAATAACGTCATAGAATCTGTATAGTGTATAAAGAGGCCATTTGGCCCATCAACTGCACAGCACCTCTCCAATAAGCATCCCACCCAGACCTAGCCCCCCTACCCTATCCCAGTAACCCTGCATTTCCCATGGCTAACCCCCCCCTAGCCTGCACACATTTGGACTGTGGGAGGAGACCGGAGCATCTGGAGGAAACCCACGCAGACAGGGGGAGAATGTGCAAACACCACACATACAGTCACCTGAGGGTGGAATTGAACCCGGGTCCCTGGCACTGTGAGGCAGCAGTGCTAACCACTGTGTGACTGTGCTGCCCAAATAAAACCCCTCAAACTCTATTTGTGCCATTAATTCACTTATTATGTTCTGCATACTAAGTGCATTTAAGTAGGGAACCATTATTTTAATTCCTTCGTCTCCGCCGCATCTGCTCCCAGGAGGACCAGTTCAAAATACGTACAACACAGATGGCCTCCTTCTTCAAGGACCGCAATTTCCCCCCCGACGTGGTCGACGGTGCCCTCCACCGCATCTCCTCCACTTCCCGCTCCTCCGCCCTTGAGCCCCGCCCCTCCAACCGCCACCAGGACAGAACCCCACTGGTCCTCACCTACCACCCCACCAATCTCCATGTACAGCGCATCATCCGCCGTCACTTCCGCCACCTCCAAA
Source organism: Chiloscyllium plagiosum (assembly GCF_004010195.1). Classification (NCBI taxonomy): domain Eukaryota; kingdom Metazoa; phylum Chordata; class Chondrichthyes; order Orectolobiformes; family Hemiscylliidae; genus Chiloscyllium; species Chiloscyllium plagiosum. The sequence continues at coordinate 143,917,903 of NC_057711.1, read as the reverse complement.
CAGACCCCAGCACCAAGGATATATTTCCCTCCCCTCCCCTATCAGCTGTCCGTAGAGACCACTCCCTCCGCGACTCCCTTGTCAGATCCACACCCCCCACCGACCCAACCACCACTCCCGGCACCTTCCCTTGCAACCGCAGGAGGTGCAACACTTGCGCCCACACCTCCCCCCTCACTTCTCTCCAAGGCCCCAAGGGAAACTTCCATATCCGCCACAGATTCACCTGCACCTCCACCCACATCATCTACTGCATCCGCTGCAGCCGGTGTGGCCTCCTCTATATTGGGGAGACAGGCCGCCTACTTGCGGAGCGATTCAGAGAGCACCTCTGGGCCACCCGGACGAACCAACCCAACCAACCTGTGGCACAGCATTTCAACTCCCCCTCCCACTCCACCGAGGATATGCAGGTCATTGGACTCATCCACCGCCAAACCACAACAACCCGACGGTCGGAGGAGGAGCATCTTATCTTCCGACTGGGAACCCTCCAACCACAGGGGATGAACTTGGACTTCACCAGTTTCTTCATCCCCCCTCCCCCCACCTTGTCTCAGCCGAATCCCTCCAGCCCGGCAACGCCTTCCTGACCTGCAGTCTTCTTCTTGACCTCCCCGCCTCCATCCTACTCCGACCTATCACCCTCACCTTGACCTCTTTCCACCTATCACATTTCCAACGCCCCTCCTCCAAGTCCCTCCTCCCTACCTTTTATCTTCTCCTGCTGAACACTCTCTGCTCATTCCTGAAGAAGGGCATGTGCCCGAAACGTCGAATCTCCTGTTCCCTGGATGCTGCCTGACCTGCTGTGCTGTTCCAGCAATAAAGTTTCAACCATTATTTTCTACCTATTTGCTTTTTTCTCCTCCTCTGACACTATTTACTGCTGTTTTTCTGTGTTTGTACATTCTTTCCCTTCCTATCCTATTTGGCTATCATTACCTAAATGGTTGCACTGCAATCCTCCCATATACTTTTCCTTTGTAAGCTAATGTGTCCCCTCTCCTGAACCTTCTCTTTCTCTTCCCTGACAAATTGATTTAAAGCCATCGTTTCAACCTTAATTATTGAATTCACCAGGACACTGGTCCCAGCATGGTTCAAGTGCAGCCCAGCCCATTGGAACAGCCTTTTGTTCTTCCCTAACATCATCCTAACGCCTGATGTATTATGGTCGCTATCACCGAGATGTTCCCAACCTTTACTTCTCTCACCTGCTCCTGTTTGCTCCCCATTACAAGATCCAATAGCTAAGCTTTCCTTCTTGGATTTTTATATATTAGATTAGAATGGACTCCAGTAAAAAAGAATGAGGAATTCCATTCCCATATCCCATTTATCTAGCTCTGACCATTCATCGTTAACAATGTTTTTAAAAATTCAGTTCACTCATTTATCTGCATATTTCTTCCTCCACCTCTCTTCCATTTTTTACTTTTCATAGAATCCCTACAGTGTGGAAACAGGCCATTTGGCCCAACAAGTCCACACCAACTCTCCGATGAGTATCCATTCCTGGACCCATTCCCCTACCCTATTACTCCACACTTCCCTTGATTAATGCACCTAACCCTGAAAACTATGGACAATCCACCTAATCTGCACATCGCTAGATTGTGGGAAGAAACCAGAGCACCCAGAGGAAACCCATGCAGACATGGGGAGAATATGCAAACTCCACACAGACATTCGCCTGAGGGAGGAATCGAACCCGGTCCCCGGCGCTGAAAGGCAGCAGTGATAATCACTGAGCCACCATGTGTGGTCTATAGTCTCTTAAAGCAATTAGACTCCATTTTGTCTTGAGTTGCTGAGAGACGAGTTCCTTTTTTCTGTTGCCATTGCATTATCTCCAAAAAGTATAGTTACTCTGTCTCTACATTGTCCTTCTCACCTTTCTAATATGGTATGCATTCTAATATTTAATCCACATCCTGACTTTTCAGCAGCTATATCACATTAATCCCTACCACATCTGATTCTTCCTGTAAGACTGCCTCCAGCTCCTCTGTTTGGATATGGATCCTGAAAACAATGCTGTACAGATTCAAACTTGTTAGAATTTTCTGTAACTTCCCGATCATCTTTCCAGACCCCCATTTTATAAATCTAATCTGTTGGCATCAATGCTGTCCTTGCTTTATTCCTTCCTCTGATGTCCTGTTCAAAGTTAGGCTGCTGTTAGATCCCACCTTACCCCTTACTGTTTTAAGCCCTTCACACTGTCTATTTGGGGCTCACATCCTTCAAACACTTCATGTCCATGAAAGACAAGAATTCTCTAGTTGTGGTTCTGTGCTACACCACAAAAATGCATGATCTCGATATCACATGGGCCACGCAGGCAGGCATTCAATGTTAGCATACATTTTTTGGACAGGTCTGGGGATAGTGGCTGAAAATCCGTAATGGCTTTTACCTAAATTACTTGACATCTGTTGGTTGGCTGTTGCATTTTCTGAGCCAGCCTGATTTGATCGTGCTGCCGCCGCATGAGCCTTATCTGCTTTCGTGGTGTTGTTTTCCTGGTTCAGGAGCCTCTCTGCCGCTGCAGCTGCTGCAGCTGCCTTCTTAGCTTCCTTCTTCTGCCGTCCGGTTTTGACAGGACGGGCTAACATTCTCACCACACGAGGGAAGGAACTCAGCACCTGAATAGCACCTTTCTTGATCTTTTCATCCTGAGCTTCCACACTTCCAAACTCATCGGTCGGAGAGATTTTGTACAAAGGCAGGACGTGGAGCTGTTCATCTTCTGGTATTTGGCCAATAACCCGATTGTCTTCTTTGGTAAGTGTGCAAACCTACACATTGGTAGAAAACAGCATTCATTCAATTTGTATACCAAAATAAGTTTGAATTCTTTGATAAATTCCATTATAAAAAAGGCAATTCTTAGATACAAAATGGAATCTCCACTCAGACAGTGATGGAAACAATCAAACTTTAAACAGTGAGAGAACTTTGATCAATGATATTAATGTAGCAACAGGTGGGGACCAGCATTACTTGTGCTAGACACAGAAATTTTCTTTGGAACAATGATTGTGGTTGACAACCTGAAATTACTTATGATTTGGAGATGCCGGTGTTGGATTGGGGTGTACAAACGTTGGACTATAACCTGATGTAGTGTGATTTTTAACTTTGAAATTATTTATATTGCTTATCTCTCCAAAGGGCCTGATGTAGGTCTGTGAGTGAATGCAGCATTAAATCCGTGCTAGCTAACCACAGCTTTGTGCGGAGAGCTTCATGAACACTACTGCTCCATGCTTCCAGATTTCCATTCCACCATCCTGTTGGGCAAATTGTAAAACTTATCCCATGCTCATTTGCTTACTTGTATCTAATCTTTGCTTTGATAAACTGAAGACTTCACATCTCTTAATGTAAACATTTCATGATTAAGTCTAAATCATGTCTTCGTGAAGCATTTGTAAATGTACATTGTTTTTAATCAATATACAGTGGTGAGAAAGGGCAGAAGTATTCAATTTCCACCACTGTTATCATGAGGTATTAGGTTAGCACTTCCATGTTTGTAATGAAGGAAACATAGAAGCCAAGCGAACACAGTAAGCTCCAGCAAACAGTAAAGTGATAATGACCAGATCATCTTTTGTTTGGAATGTGGATTGAGGGATAGATATTGGCCAGAATATAAGGGGTAACTCCTGGTTCTTGCCATCTGATCATTCACAAGTAGTGAGAGAACTGACAGGGCATCTGTTTACATCTCATCCAAAAGACAGCACATTAGTGGTGCAGTATTGAGTGTCAGTCTTGAGTTTTGCATGAGACCTTATGTGAACTTGAACTTGAACCTCCCAACCATCTGACTCAAAGATGAGAATGTTCCCAACTGAACAACGGCTGCACATCACTGAAGGGTGTTCCAGGTAGTGCAGATGTTCAAGATACCAGACTTGCCAGGCATTCCTAGAAATTTTAGATGTCACAAACCCTGCAACTCTGTACATAATGTACAAATAATCTAAATCACCAAACAAGACTGTCAAATTAAAAGATGCTGGTGACCGAAGTAAGTGAAGATTCAAATAGATTCATGCATTCGAGTTACTTTTGAGTAACTGAATTTCATGGCACTGGCTACGAGCAGACAATTGAGTTAAATCTGCATTATTTATGATGTTGCTAATCGCTTAAGTGAGTTAAGCGAGGCTTTGAGAGTGAGTTATATGCATATCATTGGGTTCAGTGAAGGTGAATGGCTTAAGTGGAGGTGAATACCTCGGAAGGTCAGTGATGGAAACAAAGTGTGTGAGAAGAGAATTCCTCCTTACCACTGTGCTTCCATTCTGCATGTTGTGCAAATCCCTGTGAGCATGAGCACAAAAATCTACACAAGCAGTCACCCCTGAGAATGGATGGCCCTCCACCTGGCCAAGCCGGCAGTCAATGGCCCTCTGCTCAAATTCAACCTGCAACAAAACAAGGTGCAAGGGTTACTCATTTGCAATAAAGCATGATTACGTCCTGTGCAACTTTCCACTTAACTGTCGGCTGGTTTTCCTGTGTGCATAATCACGTATTAAGTCTCCTGCGACAAAGGTCTGCTATGCTCAGGGCGATACCAAGGGGCATGTTTGACTCTCAACGTGTGGACGCGAAATAGATGTTATGGCGGTCGGGTAGACACACACACACACACACACACACACACACACACACACACACACACACACACCTGCAGTTATGGTTCTGTTTTTTTTCTTTCAAACCAACCCAGTTTGAATGGAGCACAACACCCCCTGTGTGGCCATCACATCCTGAGGTGGGGCTTGAACTCAAGTATTCTGGTTCAGAGGTAGGGGCAGTACCACTGCAGGACATGACCCTTGTGGAATCCTTCATTAAACTACAGGACATTTAAGCTGAAATCTGCAAAGCGCTAGATGTTACTGTACAGATAGTGAAATTCTGGTGCCTGGTTTAGTTGCAACTACCAGAGTTGCAACATACCTGGAAGATTCAACCAAATAATGCAGACACGCTGGCTTTTGCAAAGAGAACATTACAGCCTTTGTCAAGAATATTGAATTCTGGATCTTTTGCTTTCCCTTGGCATACTTTCTCCAATATTGACTTAAGTTGCACAAAGGAATTATAGATACTTGCACAAATGGTGTTCCACACAAATAGAGATTCCCTGATTTTTCATGCAGGAACATCATGCTAGCAGATGAGCCCATCCACAATTCTAAATTAATCTACAGTCAATTCACCTCCACTGGGAGTTCCTGCTCTTTGCAAGTTTTCAAGGGGAAAGTTAAATTGGGACTTTTTTTTTGCATAAGGATATAAATAAGCACATTTGGAAAGATTTGAAATTATTTTTTCCAAAATTTGCTAAGGAACACATTACTGCACCCCAACCCACCCAGAAATCTGTCTTTTTACAGAACTTAAAGGTATTTTCACTAAGATTATTCAGGTGTTAAATTGATATAGTTACTTAAAGTGCTTAATATTTTTGTCATGATGTGGAGGTGCCAGTGTTAGACTTCAGCTTTTGGAGCGCTGTTCCTTCATCAAGTGAAGTGACTTCACCTAACGAAGGAGCAGTGCTCCGAAAGTTTATGATTTCACATAAACCTGTCGGACTATAACCTGGTGTCGTGTGCCTTCAGACCTCATAGTTTTGTGGTAAATCCTTTCTGAGCTGCATTAATAAAACGTCACCAAATTAGCAAGTCTTAAATTGATCTCGGTCATTAAGTGTAAAGATTGATCCATGTGTGCATATACAGTACAGTGTAAATACATTCTTTGGAACACAATGCAACCAACATTGTGATATCCCCTACAATAACAGGAGCTGTGGAGGTCGGACTGGATTGTTCTGTGAAGATCGGTGATTACAATTCTCTAGAAATTCAGCAGTGTTTTTAAGGGTACTTCAGTGAGGATGAGCAGGTCTTGATGATAAACGTCTCATCCTGGCAGTAGCACTTGCGGCAGCTGTGAGAGTCAACAAGGATAGACCAGCAAGAGATATCTGCCAGGAAAATCTTAGAGGGAAGGATAGGGACTGTGAATAGGTAACTGTAAAGATAAATAATTAGAGAACTAATGCAGAAAACAAAGATTCAAACTGATTAATCAAAGGGGAACTGGTAGATTAGTGATGGATGAATCTTCTTTAGAATGGGAGGTAATTTGCAGTTTTCAGTCAATTCTACTGGTTTCCCATCACTGAGCCAAATATAGTACCAGTCCAACATTTTCCCCTGAATTCTATGGTCTTCCACCTTCTGAATAAGCATCTTGTGTGACATTTTGTCAAATGCCTCTCAAAGTCCATATATACAACATGCATTGTCTTGTTATCTCATCAACTAATTCAATTGAGTTACTTAGAAATTAGTTATGATGTGGAAGTGCCACTGTTGGACTGGGATGGACAAAGTCAGAAGTCACATGACACCAGATGACCTCACTTGATGAAGGAGCAGCGCTCCAAAAGCTTCTGATTTCATAATAAACCTGTTGGACTATCACCTGGTGTTGTGTGACTTCTGACTTAGAAATTATATACCTTTGGTAAATCAATGCTGACTCTCCTTGATTGACCATATGTTTCGGAATGGAAGTTTCTTCACTCCCTGATACTGGTTTTCCATTGTATGCCCACCTTCAATATTGGACTGATCAGCCTGTGCCTTCCTGGAATACCCATCTATTTTCTTCAACAGTGGAATAATTTTGGCAACCCTCCCTTCCTGAGCCAAAACTCCTGAATCCAATGAAGTTTGAAGGAATTGTGACTCATGTCTCGACTGTTTATGACCTCTGCTTCTTTCTGCAATGTATATTGCATTTCATCCAGACTAGGTAACTTGCCAATTTTCAGCAACTGCTACACTTTTTAGTACTTCTTCTCTATTTGGCATTACCCTGTTCATAACTAGCCTCTCCCCTTTAATTGCAATCTTCACACCCTCCAGTTCCTTTGTAAAGGCAGATACAAAATGCCCATGTCCTCTTTGTCGATATTTTCACTGTGTTCTTAAAAATGCTTCAACTTTTCTGATCTTTTCCTGACCAAACCCCTGATATTTTTATATATTTGTCCACAAAAAAAAATTACAAATCCAACCCAGTCAATTACCGTCGCATTCGTGTACTCTTAATCATCAGTAAAGTTATGGAAAGAGTTGTTGACCGTACTATCAAGTGAAACCCACTCAGCAAGAACCGGCTCATCGACTCTCAGTTTGGATTTCACCAGAGTGACATGGCTTGACCTCATAAGAGCTTTGGTTCAAACTTGGACAAAAGAACTGAACTCCAGAGGTGAGGTGGGAGTGACTGCCCTTGATGTTAGACAGCATTTGACCAATTGTAGCAGCAAAGATCTCTGGCAGAACTCAAATTAATGGGAACCAAGGGAAAAGACTCCAGTGGCACAAAAGAAGGTTACTGTTGTTATTAAATGCCAACCTTCCAAGAGGCAGTTTATCTCTGCAGGAGTTCCTGAGGGATGTACTATTCTTGAGCCAACCACCTTCAGCTATTTTAATGACCTACTATCATCTTAAGGATGGAAGTGGTGAAGTTAGTTGAGGACTGGACAATGTTCAGCACCATTCAGCTCCTCCTCAGATGCTGAAGCGATCCGTATCCAAATAAGTCAAAGTCAGAACAACATTCATGCTTGGACTGGTAAGTGGCAACTAACATTTGTACCAGGCAAGAGCTGGCAATGACAGTCCCTAACATGAGAGACTCTAACCACCATCAATAGCATGATAACAATCACCATCCAGTGTGGCTACAAAAGCACACCAGAGGCTGGAAATTCTTTAACTAGCAAGTCACTCACCAACTTACCAAAGTCTGTTCACAATCTACAAGGCACAAATCAGGAATGTGATGGGATTTGTCCAACTGCCTAATTGAGTGTAGCTCCAATAATCAAGAAGCTTAACACCATCTATGACAGGAGCCTGCTTTACTGTACCCCATCGCCTTAGCCATTTATTCCTTCTAGCAGCAATGCACAAAGGCAGCAAAGTCATCACTACAAAATGTACAAGAGCATCTTCCAAACCCACAATAGCAAGCTCAAGGGCATGAGATTCACTGATACTTCATCAGCTTCAGTTGCCCTCCAAGCCACACATCGTCCCAACTTGAAATTATATCAGCTTTCCTTCGCTGGGTCAAAATCTTGATACTCCCTTCCAATCAGGGTGTGGGTATCCCTAGACTACACGAGCAAGAAGTAAGCTCAAAACCACCTTTTCAAGGGCAATTAAAGATGGGCAGTAAACATTAGCCGAGACAGTGACACACACATTCTGTGAATGAGTAGAAGTGAGACAAGTTTATATATCATCTTATTATTCACTTCCATGTTGCCTTGCAACCTTTTCTTGTAGCTTCGCTTTGTCTCTGACTATGTCTCTCATATTAATTATTGCAGTTCCCTCCTGTACAGAGTAGAAATTACATCTAATGAAGGCACACCAATCTGAATATTAAGAGCTGTATTTGCATGGAATCAAGGAGATGAGGCTGAAATGTGAAAATGGCAGCCACATCTCCTTCTGGCATTCATAACTCCATTTCCATACTCTCCAAGTTTCTCCAATGTGGACAGAGGTTTGGATTATGTGACTACATTCCTGATCTGTCATCTTCATTGTGGAGACAGTGACATCCAACCAATGGTGTTCATCCAACTTTTAAAGGACATGTGGTTCACTGCACCTCAGAGGGGTCATAAGATATTCATTGATTGAGGGAACCTTTTGAAAGATAAATTGGAAAGTTTTTACCTGTGTACCCTATGCCAAGTTATGCCTCCACCTATTCCCTAACCCCCATACCCTCTTCACCAAGCTATGTCCCTCCAGCCACTCCACTTCTCCCTTTCCTCATACCATTCATGTCAACCTCTGACTCTTCCATGTCCATTTATCCATTATGCATTTTGTATGGAGCCAATGAACTATATAATGACAGTAGATTATGTTAACGAAGTTCCTTTTTTTAAAAAAGGTCATACATCCATACTTTCAACTCCTTTAAAAGAAATCTAATTTCACATGAGGCAAGCAGAAATGCCAATCACCCAGACTCTTTAATGTATCAATACCAGACAGTGCAAGAACTCGAAAGCTATTTTTCTTCTACAAATAAACATAAGACAATTGGTAATAATGAATGAGAAAGTCAAAGATGTCAGTCAAGCAATCTTTTCTAAGGGCTGCAGCTGTTTCAACACAGTAATGGGCCTCTGTGCTTCCAGCCAAAGTACAATATGAAAGTATAGGTCAGGCTCCATCCAGGGTCCAGCAAGTAAAGCAGTAGAAGCGACAAGTTTAGGAGGGCATAGAAAGGGAATGAGAAAACTATTGTGCTTTAGCAATTTCGTGATTTAATGAGCTTTGCTTTGATAAAGATAGCTGCTAATAGACTTTTTACGAGTAAACGCAGAGAAGGCTACATTTGATTACATCTCTTTCTTACACTTGTGCCCATAGCCTCAGTTGGTATGAAGTGAATACTAGAATATTTGGTAGTGCTTTATTAAGGGTCAACTCTGGAATTTACATTTTATTCTTGAAAAAGGATGATTTGTACTTATGCAGCACCTTTCACAACCGCTGCACATCCCAAAGCCCATTACAGTTAAAGAACTACTTTTGAAGCTTTGTGATTACTGTCAGGTTAGGAACCCTCTGCCATACTTGTTCACAGCAAGGTCCAGAAGTGGGCAAACACTAAATGACAGGTTATGGTTTTACATGCACCCGAAAGAGCGGATAGGTTCAATGTCAAACGTCTCATCTGAAGGTGGTACACCAAAGGTGCGGCTCTCATATCAGCAGCAGAGCGTGAGTGCATATTTATGTGTCTGGAGCAAGAGAATGAGTTAGAACGCCAGAAATTATAGATCAGTTAGCCTGACAGTAGCTTTGGAATACAGAGGAACCTCAATTATCCAGCATTTGATTATCCGAATACCGGATTATCCGGCAAGATTGTGAGGTTCAGATGCTCGGCTGAACTATGTTATCCGGCATTCGATTATTTGGAATTTGATTAACCAAAGGAAATACTGCCTCCCTCGTGTCCTTCAGATAATCGAGGTTCCTCTGTAGATCCTTCGCATGATTTTTGTAATAAATATCAAACTGTCATCCCAGTTAATAGACCCTGAAAGACTTTTTCAAAGGGGTTTGTGCATTTCACGTCAATTTTCTGTTTGTTTCCATGAAAACCAGTGTCTTTAGTTGTGTGGAAAATTTGATGAAATTATTTCAAGAAGTTACTGAATGGTTGAGAAGAAATGGCCAATATAATTTAGTAGGAGTTTTAATAATTTAGTAGGAGTTTTAATAACTTAGTAGGAGTTTTAATAACTTAGTAGGAGTTTTTATTTGATGCAGATATGTTTTATGTGATATGGAGGATTTGTCTGGTAGGATATGATGTCAGATTAAGGGTATATAAAGTCTGATTGAGTGGGAAATTAGAGTTTGTAAGAAGTTGTAAGCTTTCTTTAGGACATGGGCATATTTTTAAGGTGAGAGGAGAGAGATTTAGAAAATACATGAGGAGGGGCAAATTTTTTACACAGAAAGGTGGTTTGCGTGTGGAATGAATTTCCTAAGGAAATGGTGGATGCGGGCACAGTTATGTTTAAAAGACACTTAGGTGAGTGCACGAATAGGAAAGGTTTGGAGGTAGGTGGGACTGGTTTAGTTTGGGATTATGGTCAACCTGGACTGGCTGGACCAAAGAGTCTGTTTCAGTGCTGTACGACTGTACGACATGGGATTCCTGGGCCACAAAGGACAGGTATATGGGAGGTTGTGTTATTTATATTAGTAAGTGTGATTTCAAAGAAGGAATGAATGAAAGAATAAATAGAAAAACCTGCATTTTTAATAGTATTTCCTACATCTACCAGATGTTTCAAAGCACTTTTCAACCAATTCAGTGCTTCAGAAGTGTAGTTTTAGGAAAAGCAGAAACTAATTTGTACACATTAAAATGCTGGGGATTATCATCCACCAGAAATCAAACTGGACAAGCCATATACAGAGGAATGTCAGTTATTCGGCATTCGATTATCCGAATTTTGGATTATCTGGACGAGATCGCAAGGTCCCAGTGCTTGGGTAAATTGTGTTATCTGGCATTAGATTATCCGAACATTTGACAATCCAAACAAAATAATCCCCGCTCTCATCGCTCAAATAATTGATGTTCCTCTGTAAATACTGTGGCTACAAGGGCAGGTCAGGGGCTAGGATTTCTCTAATGAGTAATTCACCTCCTATCTCCCCCAAGCATTGCTCCCTTAATTTGCAAACAGCAAACATTCCATGCTTGGCGACTGATGTGCTGATGCAGTTGCAGTTGACTTCTGGTTCTAAGTGCCACACGCATACATTGGAAGTATGTGATGAATGAAAACAAAATTAGAAAAAAATGCTACTCTCCACTGCCTATTCCTAAGGACAAGGCACAAGTCAGGAGTGTGATGGAATACTTCCCATTTGCTTGGATGGATGCGGCTCCAACAATACTCGAGCAGCTCAACATTATCCAGGCAAACTACTCCATCACCTTCAATATTCACTCTCTGCAGCACCAAGAAAAAGGGTAGCAGTGTATACCATCCACAAGTAATGTGATATAGCCAGATAATCTGTTCTTTTGTGATGCCGACTGGCTAGGCACTGGAAATCTTGCATGGCTACCTGATGCGCAGTAATGGTCAGACATTAAGACATCAATGTGTCTGCTTTGTCAAAGCCCATTCTACTCTGCACTAAAGCAGGGAGTTCCTAGCCTTATTGAGTTAGATGCTTGAGTTATGACACATGCACCAAGAATGCCAATGCCATGAACAACCTTATGGTGTTATACAGCAATGTAATGCTGCTAATAAACTATCAACTCAATGACATCTTCACCTGGGGCTGGAGATAAATGATGTAACCATGTCAGAATGAACTTTTCTCACTGAGACATCACTGCTTCAAGTTGCCAACCTTTGTTGCTTCAGCATACGTAGAGGAAAGTGAAAGAGAAGCACTAAAAAAGAATTCAGGAAGCTGGTCATCTTGAATTACTCTGCTCATTGTGAGGACTTCCCTGCCAGTGGTAACATCCATCAAGAATATTGCAAAGTCACCAGTGAGGTCAACCTTCAGCTTCACACAAATAGCCCATCATGCCCACACAGCACGTTCGGTGCTTTGATAATAGGTTAGGATATCTCTGCATTAGCTGCTAATTTTCAATGGCACCACCAGGTCAGCGATATCTGAAATGGCTTCTAAGCAATAAACATCACTGGAAGCTTTCTGCTGGGTTTTCACTTCCCTCAGTTGAACATGAAGTTGAGGACTACTACAACAGCCGGCATATCTCCGTTGTTAAATTAAAAACCTTGCATCTACAATGTCACGCAAGCACCAGCAATCATCTTACTTTTGCAATTAAGAGAATTCTCAATCAATGTTGGTGCAGGCCAGAAAAGGCAGAGTGCAGAGCTGCGCAACAGAGAGTAATCACAAGCCATTGTGGCACACTCTGGTGTGTTGAGGAAAACAGGAGGAGGCTAATTTTAATGATGGTCGAAGTAGGAATTAAGTAGCGATTAAGAAACAAAAAAATAGAAGTGATAGGTGATCAAGTCATCCAGCAGTCAAGGGCATCGTGAGGAATGCATGAACTGATTTATGCTCATATTCGGTCATTTCTGCTAAAAGTTGTTATTAACATTCCTCATCTTCTTCCAATGTGTGTTGATGTTGCTGTTGTATAAAGTCTACAAGCATGCTTGATTGTTCTGCCATCTTGATCCATTCTCTTGATCATATGAATGGAAGACTTAGTAGAAGACTGTAGAGGCCACTCATTGAATATGCAGATTGGGCGTAGGCAGCATCTCTGGGCTCTAAATTTAATTTTAACCCGAGGTCTACGTGGAGCAGGCCATTATACAGAAAGAGGAACTCACACCAGGAGAGGCTCAGAAAAATTAAGATTTCTAACAAAACCTGGAAGTAGCCCAAGAGAAGCAACAGTTCTACATTTCCACAGGAAATCCATGAGCTCTCCTCTGACAAAGGCATCACTTCAGCATCCCTGACTGTGATGCTCAAGTCCCGCCTCAAAATTTTTTTCATTGGGTCTCCAGTGGTGGGTTCCTGCCAATCAGAATGCCACTTCCACTGACCGGCTGCAACGCTTTGTGTCAAGTTCAGGCAAGAGAAGGACTGGGCCCAGGATCTGAGGCCTAGTGCTGGCCTTTCATTGTGTACGGCCAGACAATTTCCTGCATAAAACAGTCCCTGCTCACGTTGTCCTGCTCCACGATTTGAGGAAAAAACAAGGACTGTAGATGCTGGAAACCAGATTCTAGATTACAGTGATGCTGGAAAAGCACAGCACTTCAGACAGCATCCGAAGAGCAGGAAAATCGATGTTTCGGGCAAGTAATATGCTGGTGTCAAGATTCAATGTTCCAAACAGTTTTCACTTGAAAAGATAATGCCATTTTGTATGGTTACTAAGGGACCTACAGCAAGAATACGACTTTGAGACTGGGGAGACAGACTCAGTAAAGTTCCTGGAAAACGGATGTGGAGTTTATTCTTGACTGGTACATGATAGGCCACATGCCCTCAATTGTCCTGGCTTCAGTTTCTGGAGGAGCTACAAAACTATTTTGTCTCTTGTGTGACTGCAGATAATCTTTGGTGATGCTGCCAAGGCAGATCTCTCTTTTCCAATGATTAACAGTATCTTTACTCACACCAGAATATTGCTGAAGGCCGCCGGACAGCAAAGGATTTTACAAAAATGTCCTTTTCACAGGCTTGGCTAAAGCAGCCCAACTGCATGATGGCACCAACGACAAGTGGAAATGGCTAAATTCAGTGACTGCCTCTCGGCTATTGTTAAAGTCTTCAGCAGCATGATTCTCATCCAAGTCCCAGATAGCAAAGGTACTGTGCTTCGTCCAATGATATTTTCTTGATGATTGGAACCACACCACTCTTCTTGATATTCCCAACATCACATCAAGGTCTGCAGAAAAAGATCTTGCAGGGAAAATGCATTGTAGACTCACTCATCAGCTGGGAAGGGTTCCGTTCCTGCCAAGTAGTCACCTTGCCATCACAAGTTCAACAAGTCTTTCAGTTGAAATATTTGTATTCTTTGTCGACCCTTCATTGGTGCTGAAGTAGACAGAGTTGAGGAACATGGCACCTACGTGCCCCACCCACCCCATTTCCAAAATGTTAATGTCAGGCTAATCCAATGGATAATCCAAACATCACATGCAATTTAGAACCATAGATTGGTGTGACACATATTGAGTGGATCTTAGTCAACTTGGGCTCCAGTTGGATTTTTTTAAAGGACATCCGACTCAGCAAGGTTAGCACACAATGTATGCAAGGGATACCATTCCTAATGCTGAGTTAAGGCATCTGTGACCTTCCATATTTAGAGGACAAGCAAGATCCTTATAATGAACTAGGAAAACCTCTGTCTTCAACTTTGATTCCAGGCTCATCATGCAGACAAGTCACTAAAGATGATCCAGTTGGACTACTCTTCACAATAAAATCATCAGAAAATTCTACAGTTGAGGCAAACGTAAAATGTACACCTTGCTGAAATCTCTCCTCAAAACACTAGTGTTCATCTGAATGCACAGACAGGACAAACTTTGCCTGCAAGCTGATGGAACTCATTGTACTTACAGGAAGCATGCTGTGGAGTGCCAGCTTCCACCAGGGACCTCAGGCTGCACCCACTGAGATGTGAGACATGAAGCATGCAGCTTTCTCACAGGGTTCCTCCATATTAATCCGGGCTATATAAGCAGTATAAAGTGATGCATCAAACAGTACTCACCTGGAACATGAAAAAACAAAACAAAATATCCCATTCAGACTTATGGATCTTAGAGTCGATAAGGAATTATGTTTCAAATGATCTAGAGAGTTTTTAAAAGGAGCAGGAATAGGCTATTCAGCCCCTCAAACTCATTCCGCCATTTGGTTAGATCACATATTGCAACTGCATGTACCCACCTTCATTACAGATCAAAGCCTTATCCAAACAAAATCTATCCAGCTCAGTCACAAAATGTTTTAGCAACCTCAATTGCTTATTGGGGGAGGAGATCTAGCCTTGCACTGCCTTTTGTGTGAAGAAATGCTTCCTGACAAAGAGCCTTAAGTTTCAAACCAGGCTGGCAGTAATGCCCGCTGCCATTTTCTACTTTAACCTCATTGGACATATTTGAGGAATTGAGACTTTGGTTGATATTGTAAAAAGAACAATACTGATTCAGCCCCACTCTCCACTGATTGCAACATCAGGAAAGTAGCTCAATTGATATTGTGCATTTTAAAACCACCACTCAAAGTCAAAATTAACCTGCGTTATGTCTGACCGCATTGAGAAGTATTTCTGAATAATGCATCAATGTTATGTCACTGTCTCCAGTACAACTGGATCATCTTTATTGTTTTCCAAGACCCACTGACAATGGAAGTTTGAGGTAAATTTTCTGAGACTCTGCCTCCGCAACCATTGGCCCTCCTGTTGAACAAGTCTCTGAACATTTACCGTACTTATATGGAAGAAGTGTGTGTGAAATTAAACACAGCAACCACTCACTTGATTGTTGAAAGCCTCTGGGGCAAACCTCTTGTAAACAGGTGCCAATAGGTTTGCCAGGTTTTGCAGATTCGACTCTAGTTTTTCCTCCTGAATAGAAAAATGGAAAGCAATCATCAGAAAAGGAACTACCAAAGGATTCAAAAGTTGTATTTTGGAGAGATTTCACAATCCTGTATGTTGGATTAGGAACTGGAGCTATATAAAGGACTAGAATCTCTCATTTGCCCCAAGAACAATGCATCAGTTGGAGAGTTGCCCCTTTAAATTGCTCTTTTTTATTTTGCTGTGGAAGAACTCACCAGCTGATTAATAATGCTTTCAAGAGCCTCCCAGTCCACATACAAGTACATAACTTAGGACATCTTATGACTTCCAATATCTCTAATGATTAAGAATGTTAGCATTAAGGCACTTTACCTGAATGCTCGTAGCATTCGTAACAAAATAGATGAACTAACGGCACAGATCATCGTGAATCATTATGATGTGGTAGGCATCATAGAGACATGGCTGCAGGGAGTTCAGGACTGGCAGTTAAACATCCAAGGATTTACAACTTATTGAAAAGACAGGGAGGTGGGCAGAGGGGGCGGGGTGGCCTTGTTAGTTAAGAACAAAATTAAATCTATGGCACTGAATGACATAGGGTCGGATGATGTGGAGTCTGTGTGG
>NC_057711.1:143867535-143899077 GCF_004010195.1 Chiloscyllium plagiosum | reverse complement strand
TAGGCGAGGTGACTAGGACCCGTGGATACAGCCTTAGAATTAGAGGGGGTAAATTCGGAACAGAAATGCGGAGACATTTCTTCAGCCAGAGAGTGGTGGGCCCGTGGAATTCATTGCTGCAGAGTGTAGTGGAGGCTGGGATGCTAAATGTCTTCAAGGCAGAGATTGATAAATTCTTGATGTCACAAGGAATTAAGGGCTACGGGGAGAATGCGGGTAAGTGGAGTTGAAATGCCCATCAGCCATGATTGAATGGTGGAGTGGACTCAATGGGCCGAATGGCCTTACTTCCACTCCTGTGTCTTATGGCCTTGTAAGTTGGAGGATACAACAGACGTATTTGTGGCTGGAAAGACGGTGCAGAACAGAGAGTGTTAGACGCCTGGAACACTGAGACTAGCTCTGGGGGAGATGGCACCTGAACAGAAGCAGGGCTGACTTCCTTGCAGGTATTTTGTCTTGTTTTTTGCGAGGATCATTCATAATCAAACAGATACAGTCATCACACTGCCCGTCAGCCAGATTTCACAGCTGATATTCACTTGACAGGACAGTCTGCAGCAGGATTCAAACCTTGCACCAAATCGAAAGGGGAATTATCAGAGAATCCCTACAGTGTGAAGCAGGCCATTCAGCCCATCAGGTACGCACCCCCACCCCACCCCACCCCACCGTACTGTACAGCACCCTGTCCAGACCAACCCTATTCTTTTAACCCTGCACTTCCCATGGCTTATCCACCTAGCCTGCACATTCCTGGACTATACAGGGCAACTTGGCATGGTCAATCCGCCTGACCTGCACATCTTTGGATTGTGGGAGGGAACCAGAGAAAACCCACGCACTCACAGGGAGAACGTGTAAACTCCACACAGACGGTCGTCCGAGGTTGGAATTGAACCTGGGATCCTGGCGCTGTGAGGTAGCATTACTAACCACTGAGCCACCCACCTCACTAGACAGGAAGGGACCTGACAGAATTTTAACTCCTGAGATTTGAATGATTCACCTCAGCAGTCCAGATGCAAGGCCTTTTCCACATAACCTTGCAAACCAGCACAAACAGCTCTTTACCCATTAAAGTCAATGGAAGGGAAATCAGGACTGCCCTGCACACCATCTCCTTAAATGCAGCTTTGGTGAGAGAGCCTGTGGCTAGAATGCCAAATGCAATCCTATTCGATATTCTAACCAGTGTGCAGCAATAACAGAAGAAAATGCCTCACAAATCAAACACTCAGAGACCTGCTGAGTTGCCACTGACCTCTTTGGGGTCATCACCGAGTAGCCTGAATTTCCTGGGGGCTTTACTTCTTGCGAACTTACACCCGTTATAGTACATACTCCAGGAGCAGCCAAAGGAAAACGAAGCTCCACAAGTGTCTTGGTTTAACCCCTGGCAAGCACACGTTCGTCTGCAGAAAAAAGAATAGGTTTACAGCTCAATGGCCCTAGTATCCGATATTAGGCATTTGTCCCAAGGCATCTCCTCAGCTGCTGCCCAGTTTGCTAGAATCTCCTTTCAGTGGATATGCTGCCATCAACTCCTCCTGTAATACTAGTCTACAGGACTTACTAGTATTAAGTGGTGAAGGATTAACTGCTGATATGTCTTTAGCAGAAGAGGTAATTGACAACAAGAAGTAATTTATTAGATATAACTAACTTTGTTTAAACCAGGATCTTATGAACAGGCCCTCCTGATAAACCAGTAAAAATTATATAACTAAAATACCAGACATTTACTGTATTATTGCAACCTCCATGATGTTCGAGTAGTCAGTTAAGGGTGCAAGTCATAGAACGGAAACAGACCCTTCGGTCTAACTCATCCCTGCCATCCAGATATCCTAACTTAATCTAGTCTCATTTGCCAGTATTTGGCCCATATCCCTCTAAACCCTTTTTCCTATTCATATTTCCATCCAGATGCCTTTTAAATGCTGTAACGGTACCAGCCTCCACCACTTCCTCTAGCAGCTCATTCCGTACACACATCATCCTCTGCATTAAAAAGTTGTCTCTTAGGTCCCTTTTAAATCTTTCCCCTCTCACCTTAAGTCTATGCCCTCTAGTTCTGAACTCCCCCACCACAGGGAGAAGACCTTGTCTATTTACCCTATCCATGCCCCTCATGATTTTATAAAGCTCTGTAAGGTCACCCCTCAGTCTCCGACGCTTCAGGGAAAACAACCCCAGCCTATTCAGCCTCTCCCTATAGCTCAAATCCTACAACTCTGGCAATAACCTTGTAAATTTTTTCTGAACCCTTTCACGTTTCACAACATCCTTCGTATAGGAGGGAGACCAAATGTGAGAAGACCATCCATCACTATGTTTTATTTATGGCAAAGTTGCATTATTATTTAAGTTACTTATGCTGTAAATAGAGTGTAACAGTGATATCCATACCCTGCATTACTTTTCTATGATCTAGTATGTACTTTTACATCGATTCTGTGGACCTCTTGATCAACCAAAATATTTGATCAATTGGCATACTCCTGGTCCCATAAGTACCGGTTATTGAACGCTTGCTGTACTAGTTAAGATAACAGTTTATGTTAAGACTATTCAGCTGTATTATAGTTCGTAAAAAGACAGACTAATCTAAGTTACATGGTTGTTAACAGTGGAGGTCACTGGAGTAACTACAATGGACAAGTAGAACTGACCAGATTTTTCCAGAGACAATCATATATATCTCAGTGGCCAGAGTTATACAAAGGCTTCAAGGTTAACCTTTTCAGACTATCTATCTTCGGTTTTCCCCCGCCAAAACAGGTTTTCCCTTGTTTAACCCATTATGCGACTGCTGAAACAAGTATATCATGTTTATCACAATCTTTTCTCTCAAATCTCTGACTTTATAAAACCATGTTGACTTGCGTGAGTAGGTGATCTACTTGAGCAAGAACACTGAATATTAACATCTGGAAAGATGGGTAGCCATTTATTCCCTGCATATCTTTTGCTGTCAAGTGTTGACGTTGTTCCACCATGATGTCAGAATGATCTCTGATTGCTTTGATGTGTGAGATGAAAGGTGAACGTTGAGATGGGAGAAGTAATCTTCTTGTTTTATTGGTAGGTCACGATGAACAGTCTTTTGTCACAATGTCTTTTGCTTGATAGGTTTTCTTTGTTTTTGATGAATTCCACATCTGAATACTCTCTTGTTGGTGTGACTTTGTTCTTGAGTTCAACCCGAGCAGAGTGCTGGGAGTTTCGTGAGTTGGTGCAGTTGGATGAGGAGTTGTTCTTCCCTTTTAAAAAATTTTTCACCCTGTAGAAATCAATTCTTACTCTTACCCTTGAATATCCCATTTATAAACACACAAAAAGAAGCTGAACAGCTGAGCAGGGGTGATTAATTCTTAGAGTGAATAATCCAAACGTTAGCTTTAGGTATGGAAGATTAGCTTGCCCAGTGTGTGGCATGTGGGGAGTTGTGTTGAATGTTACCCCCCTATGAGGTGTTGTATGGGAAGCATCATCAAGTGAAGAAACTTGAACTGCAGATTTTCAGAACCTGAACGACAGCAAGGATCCCTGTGGCACAAGCAAAGGATGATATGGGTAGCATGTTTAATTAGGCCATCATTGCACAGAATAGCAACTTGCAAGCAGATAGAGAAATGATGATTACCAGGCAACCCAGGAGCAACAGGCAGGAAGAGTAGATGGGGGGGTGGAAAAGAGTCTTCTGTGACAATTTTGCTCACTACTTGCTCTTCGGTTTTGGATACTGTTAAGTGTAACGGGGCAAGCGCATGGCCCTGCAGCTGTCTCGGAGGGAAGGAAGAAGACTGGAAGGGTAATAGTGAAGGGGATGTGTTAATTAGGAGAAGCAGAGTCCTTTCTGTGGCCATTTGACTCCAGACTTAATTGGTGTCTCTGTGGTGCCAGGGTCAAGGATGCCATAGAGTGGCAGCAGGGTATTCTTCTCAGGGACAGTAATCAGCCAGAGATCCTGATTGACATTGGTACCAGTAGCAAGGGGATATGCTCCTGCAGTCAGAATTTAGGTGTCTGGGTATCAAATTAATAAGCAGGTGCTCTAAGGTAGTAATTTCCAGATTACTCCACCCACAAGTAAGCACACAAGTTCAAGGATACCACAGATGAATTTGTGGTGGGGAAGACTGTGCAGGAGGGAGGGCTAGGTACCTGCAACATTGAGACTGAGTCTGGGGGAGATGGCACCTACACAGAACTGGGACCGACTTCTTTGCAGGGTGTTTTGCCATTGCTTTTCAGGGTGGTTTAAATTGACTATGGATGAGAGTGTTGGACAGAATATCAGATATGTATAGTTCTTTGCACTAAAACAGGGAGAGAGAGATAGTTAACACCAGAGTTGGTAATAATAAGATATTTAGTGCAGGTAGGATAAGGGAGAAATTAAAACATTCTAAATCAGGATTACATTACATGTATGTCAATGTACTGATGAGTCTGGTAAATAAGATTAAGGAGTTACACACACTGCTTACCATGTACAATTATGATGTGGTTATAACAGAGACCACATACAAGGATGGACAGGACTAGGTGCAAAATATTCCTGGATACAAGGCGTTCAGTGAATGTAATGTAAGGAAAGACTTTGTTATACAGTGAGAAGTTAGGATCTGGAGTGCACTGCCTGTAAGTGTGGTGGAGGCTGGTTTATTGAGGCGTTCTAGAGCATATTAGATGATTATCTGGATATTAAAAAAATGTATGGGGTTACAAGGAGAAGAAAGGAGAATGGCACAAAGTCATAACACTCTTTTGGAAAGCCAGTGCAGCCATGATGGGCCCAATGATCTCCTTCTATGTTGTAACAATTCCATGATTGTAGCTGGTGAATAACTAGAGTGAATGCAATGATGTCTGCCTTCTGGGGCCAACAAACATTTTTATGAGCCCTGTGAAGTCATCTTCTGACTGGCATGTATTATTTTAGTTCACGAACGTTGTTTTCAGAGACGGCTGAAATTACTCCCCAAATTTCAAAACTTTTAGAGCAAAACACACTTTCTTCCTCAGCCGTGATGCTTGTTGATTATTAATGTGCAAGTTCTGCCAAGTGATATTTATGTTTTAAACACATTATTAATATTCCTTTAATTGTACACTTGCACCGTTCAGCATCATGATAGCAGGTTGTAATTTCAAGATTTTAACCAAGGTATTTGGCCAGATAACACAGCGATGCTCTGTCCTGCATCAAGCTTGAATTGAGTTGAACATCCATTCATACGGATGAGGTCTGTCATGTCTGGTTCAAATGAGTCGGTTATTTCGCTTTGGAACCATTCTAGTTTCTTCCCAAGGAATAATATTATTATCGAAGGACAATATTCTAATACTTGGAGAGTCGAATTTTTTTTTTAAAAAAAGAGTGTTTGATGTAAAGTATTGGCTTCTTTGCGGATGGAACCAGTATTACTTCCTTGTTTAACGACTGCTTCTGGTTCTTTCTTATTCTTTGAAAATGCTGCACATTTTTGCAAAGAGACATTTTTGTTCAGAGAAAGGTTCACTGGACCCACAATGTTAACTTTACTTTCTCTCTACAGATACGCAATTTCTGGTTTTGTTTCAGATTTCCAAGCATCCGCAGTTCTTTGTTTTATTTTATTCTTGATGAGGAGGAGCCGGTGTTGGAGTGGGGTGGACAAAGTTAAAAACCACACTACACCAGGTAATAGTCCAACAGGTTTATTTGGAAGCTTCCTGGCGTTGTGAGAATTTTATTATATTCTTGTACTAGTGCTGGACTGTTACTTTTGATTATGTCTTTTGTTAGACAGTGACTCTGAGGACTAAAAGTATTTAAGACTTTTTTCCTTGATTTATCATGGGACTGATTGGAGTGTTTGGATCTTTTGAAGTGAATAGGTTCTGATAGAGTAAATTCGTCCTTGTATTACCCAGATCTTTCAGTGTTTTTCCAAATCTAAGCTTTTAACGCAATCTGCATAGCCTTTCCAATGTAAGATCTTCCTTTAATTTTAAAAGAACTGAAAAAGATCAATCAGAAATTCCAACAACAATTCTATCTTTAATTCATTCTAGTTTTAATGCTCCAGTTACAAAAGATCTAGACAATATATAAAGATTGTCAATCCTTTTCCAAAGGACATCAGTGACCCCAGTGTGGTTCAAATAGGGGTGGCACAGTGGCGCAATGCTTAGCACTGCTGCCTCACAGCACCAGGATCCCAGGTTTGATTCCAGCCTTGGGTGACTGTCTGTATGGAGTTTGCACATTCTCCCCGTGTCTGCGTGGGTTGCTCCAGTTTCCTCCCAAAGTCCAAAGATGTGCAGCTCGGGTGAATTGGCCGTGCTAAATTGCTCATAGTGTTAGGTGCATTAGTCAGAGGAAAATGGGTCTGGGTGGGTTACTATTCGGAGGGTCACTCTTCGGAGGGTCGGTGTGGACTTACTGGGCCGAAGGGCCTGTTTGCACACTGTAGACAATCGGAATCGAATCTAAATCTATGGGAGAAAGTGAGGACTGCAGATGCTGGAGATTAGATTCGAGAGTGTGGTGCTGGAAAAGCACAGCAGGTCAGGCAGCATCCGAGAAGCAGGAAAATCGACGTTTCGGGCAGGAGTTCTTCATGAGCCCTCAATCTCACAAATTGTTTCTTCCATCCTGACCAATTTAATTCTGTATCTGTAGTATCTGTAACCTTGAGTCTGTTTGGAGGTGCAAAAACATTCTCTAGTTTTTAAGTTAAATTGCTCACTTTAAATTCAGAAAGATTTTAATATTTAAATTAGTATTAGTATTATTTAGTATTATTTAAATTCTGCTCTATCGCCAGCTTATCTTTAAGTTTGAATTGTGGTTTCAATTGCATTCCTATGAAGGCTTTCAGAAAATTTGCAGCTTTAAGAATTGTTTTTGGTAATTGTAATAAGCACATTAGTGTACCAGATGGATTTTTACAACAATCAACATTGTCTGCCATTAGGCTGGCTTTTAAGTCAAGATTTTTCATTGAAATCAAATTTTACCATCTTCCATGCATTCAGCCTGGGTCTCAGGATTACAATTCCAGTGACATTACCATTATGCCACTACCCTCCCATGCCAAGAGTTTGAAATTCTGGTTATCAATATTACACATGGTAAGAGACATTGGTAGTGCATGAAAGCTACTAAGCTAGCCTGAGTTACATCGTTGCTATCAGTACCAGGAAGGCTAACAGACTGGGACAACTACTAAAATGGACTAGCTCCTCCCAGTGATGGTCATGTAAATCGCCATTGGTGGAGATTTACAAAGTCTTCAAGAGTTTACCCTTTCGCGTCAAATGTCTTACACAACAGCCTTGGGATCATCCCAGCTTTTGGATATTCATCATTGGCCTTTTCGTAATTGCTGTGTCAAAATTCTGGGAGTTTACACTGAGCAGTGTTTCTCTCAGTATCTTCATCACAGTGACTGAAATTCAAGAACAAGGTCTGCTGAACAGTATCTCTGCAGATGGCAATAGCCAGCAGCCAACCTTGTCCCAAGAATAGAATAGAAAGAATACAATCACATTCTGTTTAAGTACTGGTACATGACTATTGATATGGTGTCAGACAGAACTGTACTAAAGGCAGCACTTAAGGAGCATTTTCCAATTGTATCTAGTTGCCAGGGAGCAATACCACCTTCTCCACAACCCCTAAATTCTGGAATGGCTATCCAAAGTTCATGTGTATGTTGAGCACCATATCCTGACCTTCGCATTTGATGAAAATCCAGCATGACTTTGTCCAGCTTTATGGTTAATATCCTGCGAAAGTCAGACTCCCTCTTGACAATATTGCTTCAATATAGGACACAAGACAAGATTTGTCAAACATTGTGGTACTCAGTACCAAAGATGCAGGGAGCCTGGCTTGGTTTGTTTTCAAACAGATTGCACATTTGAATATGATTTGGAATATGATTGCTACTCATCTCAGTGAGGTGCTTCCTCTCTGCCCCCTGTGCAGCAAATACATTCCCTCTTATGTTTCCATAGGGAGGCAATTATAGAGACTGGTGACTGATTCTTATAAATGTAACATTGCACCAACAGAGAAAGGAATGGGGGTGTTGTTGAGTGAGGAAGGACCGTTCAGCAGGGAGATGTTGTTGGGGTGAGGATGGGTGGGAGACATTTGGTGTGAGTGTGGTGCTGCTCGACAGTAAGGGGAAGAGTTTGGCAATGGGGGTGTGGGGCTAACTATGGGGAGGGGTTTGTGTTCAGGAGGAGTCAGTGTAAGATCCAGGTGTTCATTGGGAATGTTGGCTGACACTCTGATACTGCACCACTTGATGTGTTGTCTTTTGGATGAGATGTATACAGAGGCCCTGTCTGTTCTCTCCCTATTTGTGATTGATCCTGGAGTTATCCCTTAGATGGAATGTTCTTCAGAGAGTCAGTACAGACTCTACAGACAGAATTGCCTCTATAAGGATTGTATGGATTCTATGAATCTATGTGGAAAATGACACTTGGTGCTAGATTTCTCCACTTGAGTAAAACTGAAATATATTTGTTCTGAAGAAGGGTTATTGGACCCAAAACGTTAACTCAGCTTTCTCTACACAGATGCTGCCAGACCTGCTGAGCTTTTCCAGCAATTTATGTTCTTGCTTCTGATTTCCAGCATCTGCAGTTTTTTTTTTGGTTTTTTTGAAATATTTAAGATTTGGGGCAAAAAGAGAGGCCTGTTTCACTGCACACATGAAGCAGGAGCTTGAGAGTCGGCAGCCTGTGTATTACAATCTGTAGCAAACTGCAAGTCAAGATTCCACAAGCTGGGATTCCGTGAGAGGTACTGAATGCCATCCTGGAACACCAATGCTATTTGCTAGTCCCTTCATCAGTTTGTGAAAATAAAGAGCAATCAGAAAGGTCTGTTGGTGTTGGGTTTGTCGTGTTTCTGGGAACAGCAACAGACTGTTTTGCCAGGAGAGGTCTGACCAAGCCTGGAGAGTTACCACGTTGGCCAAGAGTAGGCCTGGGTCTACCAAAAGCTGCAGAAATGCGAAAGGTAGAAAATAAATCAATAGCAGAGGGATCCCAATGGGACCTGCAGAGAAGGTAAAAACCAGCAGCGTTCATTTCGACTGAAAGAATTCTCTTCATTGGAGCAGAAGGATGTTCTGTCACACCTGTGCAGATGGAAGCCTCACTTTCCATTGATTAAAGTGACCGTGCCCTTGAAATTTATGAGTCAACGGATACAGAAGTGTCTATGTCTTCAGGTACCAACAGTTGAAACAGATTCTGAAATTCTTGGCCCCATCTGTTACTCAGTTATTTCCTGTGTATGCATATTATTGTTGACTGTATCATCAGTATAGAATCTTTACTGCTGTCTCTGTTTATTTTGGGGAGAAGAAACATGCATTTACAAGAAAGCACATCTCGGAAGGATTAACTTATAAAAAATACTGAAGTGCTTAGTTCTTCCACTCTCGTTCTTAGTACTTCCTTGCTTTAATTACAAGTCTTCTGATGTGGTAACTGCCTCTAGCACTGAAGAATGGGTGGAAATAATAGACTAATAATGCTTCAGCTTGAGAAAAGACTGGCATGGAGTTGGGCCTTATGGGAGATTGCTGGGGGTAAAGTACATGTAAGGTGATGCTTAATGACTTGGTACCATTTGCAGAGCATGTTCATTAGGAGTGAAAATTTATAAACAGGAAAAAGAACTCAATATACAGATTAATATTTGTTAAAATTAATAATTGGAAATTTTTAACATCAGGAGGTTAGATGTTTCTGAATTCTTAGCACGTTCTTCATGTTGTGTATCTCTGCTCCACACAAAAGGTTAAGTCATAAGGTAAGAGCCCACGGTGCTAGAGGTAGTATATTTTCATTGATAGAGAATTGGCTGATGGGTAAGAAACAGCAAGTGGGGATCAGGAGTTAATTTTCAGGGTGACCTGCAGCCAGTGACATTCCACAGGGATCAGTGTGAGGATCCTAACTACTTACAATATGTATTAACGATTCAAAGGGAGAAAGTGAATGTATTGTAGCTAACTTTGCAGATGGCACAAAAATATAGGTGGAAGGCAAGTTGCAAGAGGGAAATAAAGATGGACAGAGATATTGATAGGTTACATGGCAAATGGACTATAATGTGGGAACTGTGAATTTCCTCATTTTAGAAGGGAGAGTTAAAGAACAGAGTATTATGTAAATGGAGAACTGCAGAAGTTTGCAACACAAAGGGACTGTGCATGAAAAACGGAAACACAGAAAACTAGTGCACAGGTAATCAAGAAGGATAATGGAATTCTGGCCTTTTTTTCAAGGAGGTCGGAGTATAAGAGAAGGGAAGTCTTACTGCAATGTATGTAACCTATCAATATCTCTGTCAATCTTTATATCCCTCTCACAACTTGCCTTTCCACCTATATTTTTGTGTCATCTGCAAAGTTGGCTGTAATACATTCATTTCCTCCCTCTGAATCGTTAATATATATTGAAAGCAGTAAGGATCCTAACACCGATCCCTGTAGAGTGCCACTGATTACAGGTCACCAACCTGAAAATTAACTCCTGATCCCCACTTGCTGTTTCCTACCCATCAGCCAATTCTCTACCCATGAAAATATACTACCTCCAGCACCGTGGACTCTTACCTTATGACTTAACCTTTTGCGTGGAGCAGAGATATACAACATGAAGAACGTGCCAAGGTGCTGGGGAGACCACATCGAAATTAATTGAATTGAATTGAATTGAATTTATTGTTACGTGTACCGAGGCACAGTGAAAAGCTTTGTCTTACAAGCCATACAGGCAGAGTTCACATAGTTAAGTAGCATAGATAGTAAATAATAGGTAAACAGCAGCAAAAACAAAAGACACAGGTGCAGGCGAATGTTAAGAGTTTGTGAGACCATTCATTATTCTAACAGTAGGGTAGAAACTGTTCCAAAAACCGGCTGGTGTGCGTGTGTTCAGGCTTCTGTACCTTCTCCCCGATGGTAGAGGTTGTAGAAAAACATTGCCAGAGTGGGATGGATCTTTGAGAATGCTGGCGGCCTTTCCTTGACAGAGGGCCTGGTAGATGGATTCTATAGATTGGAGGTTGGTCTTTGTGATTGTCCGGGCCGGGTTCACCAATCTCTGTAACCGTCTCCAATCTTGAATGATACAGTTGCCATATCAGGTAGTGATACATCCAGACAATGGTCTTGATGGCGCACCTATAAAAGTTGGCAAGGGTATTCACTGTCATGCCAAATTTCCTCAGCTGTCTGAGGAAGAAGAGACATTGTTGGGCCTTTGTGACCAGTGCATCCATATGAAGAGTCCAAGAAAGCTTGTTGTGGATGACCACTCCTAGGAGCTCGACACTCTCCACTCCTTCCACCTCTGTGCTGTTAATGTGTAGGGGGCACATAAGTAACATCCTGCCTAAAGTCAGTAATGAATTCCTTGGTTTTGCCAGCATTAGGAGCTAGGTTGCTCTCAGTGCACCTTTTTTCCAGGTTTTCCACCTCCCATCTGTAGTCTATTTTGTCACCATCTGAGATTCAACCAACTGTGGTGGTGTCATCAGCAAACATGTAAATAGCATTAGTCTGGTATTTGGTGACACAGTCATGGCTACAGTAGAGGGTTACAGTAAGTACAGTAGGGGGCTGAGTATGCACCCCTGGGGGGCTCCAGTGTTGAGTGTTAGTGAGGATGAAATATTGTCCCCAATCTTCACTGATTGCAGCCTGTGGATCAGGAAACTGAGGATCCAGTTGCAGAGAATGGGGCTTAGTCCGAGATCACTAAGTTTAGTAATCAGTTTCAGGAGGATAATAGTGTTGACTACAGTTCAGCCTTCAATGAGTAAGATTCTTACTCTTCGTGTCAAGATGTCCTAGGGAGGAGTGAAGAGCAAGTGATATGGCATCTGACGTGGATGTGTTGGTCCGATAGGAAAATTGGAGTGGTCAAGAGTAGTGGGGAGGCTGGAGTTGATTAATGCCATAACCAGCCATTCAAAGCACCTCATGACCACTGAAGTTAGGGCCACTGGGCGGTAGTCATTGAGACATGCTGCATGAGCCT
Organism: Chiloscyllium plagiosum; assembly: GCF_004010195.1. NCBI lineage: Eukaryota > Metazoa > Chordata > Chondrichthyes > Orectolobiformes > Hemiscylliidae > Chiloscyllium > Chiloscyllium plagiosum. Next base: position 143,887,005 of record NC_057711.1, on the reverse strand, counting down.
TCTTAGACACAGAGATGATGTTGGTCCTCTTGAAACAGGCAGGGACAGTAGCCTCATGCAGGGAAAGGTCGATGATGTCCGTGAAGACCTCTGCCAGTTCATCTACACATGCTCGGAGTACATGGCCTGATACTCCGTCTGGTCCCATTGCTTTCCTTGGATTCACACGAAGGAAAACTGATCTGACCTCTGATGCAGTGACTGTTGGGGTAGGTTTGTCAGGACTTGTTGGAACAGGTGTTACCTCTCCCCCAAAATTCTGCTCCAAGTGATCACAGAAGGCATTGAGACGATCTGGGAGGCATGTGTCATCATCTGCTATCTTGCACGGTCTCTTTTTAGAACCTGTGATGTCATTCAGTCCTTGCCATAGTCGCCGGGTGTCTGTCTGGGTCTCTAGTTGGATCGGTATTGGTCCTTGGCTGTCTTAATGGCCCTACGAAGGTCTTACTTGAATTCCTTATGTTTGAGTGGGTCTCCTGATCTGAAGGCCTCATGCCTGATTTTTAGCAGGTTCTGTATGTCCTGATTCATCCAGGGTTACATCTGGAGTACTGAGAGCAGTTTTAGTCCCTTTATTTAAGGGAAGATATTGGAGGCAGTTTGGAAATGGTTCACGAGAATAATCTCTGGTACAGTGGGACAGTCGAATGAGCAAAGACTAAACAGGTTGGGACAGTGCTCATTGGAGTTTAGAAGAATGAGAGGTGGTCTCACTGAAACATACAGGATTCTTAAGAGGTTAGACAAGATGTCTCCCCTACTGGCAGAGTCTAGGACCAGTTTCAGAATAAAGGGGTGCCAATTTAAGACTGAGGTAAGGAAAAATTTCTTCTCTGTGAGCTGAGTGTCTTTAGAACTCTTGCCAAAGAGAGCTGTGGGGACAGAGTCCTTGTATACATTTAAGACTAAGATAGATGGATTCTTGGTCAGTAGGGAATGAAGGGTTATGAGGGAAAAGGCAAAAGGTAGACATGTTGGATCAGCCATGATTCTACTGAATGGTGGAGCAGGCTCAAGGGGCCAAATAACTTACCCTGTTCCTTTCTCCCATGATCTTATGGTCTTATAGCATTAGATCAGAACATTGCACTTCCTTTCACTGTGGGAGAAAAATGTCAGGGACTGGAAATATTGGGTGGATTCAGTACTAGGGAATCCTAGCCATTATACACAAAAAAAATGTCCTGTTCCTCCAGCATTTCCTTTCCCATTCACCTCTACAATCTTTCCCCTCCCATTTTACCCTATCTTCCTCATCTTGCTTCCCACTGTTCATCTCCATGCCCCTCACTTTATCATACAAACTGGGAAGCTTCATCCTCTACCTACTGAGTCAACTGGGCCTGCAAGATAAACCAAAGTTAGTTTTGGATTGGTGTACAAAAGTTACCAATCCGAATCTATTGATCAAGGAACAGTACTGATGCATTTGCCTTGCATGGATTCTTTGGAGCACTGGTTCACAAAGTGGTCCTTAGAGTAAAAGTAGTGCACAAGGGCCTTCCAGATGGTCTGGAGGCTGATCCAAATTACTGGTCACTGAGGCTAATGCTAGATGGAAGGTTTGACAGACTCTTGACTTCGCATATGGTCCAAATACCCCGGATTATCCAAGATAGCTCTGAAACATTTGCTGCCATTCCCGACAACGTGCCACTGCAAAATAAAATTTTCTACGCTTGTGGGGTTGAAAACAAGAAATAGGGAATGTTGAACGAGGAGCCTGACAACAGACTGAAGCTCCTGAGGCCTCATTAGTGTCTCACCAAAAGCAGCAGCGTCCTTCCCTTTCATTCTAATAGTTTTTCCTTGCATTCACATATGAAAGCAGGTGAGATGGGATCAGTAGCTCATCTGCAGGTTCTCTTGCACCACTTCATTAGTGCGTGGACAAAAACATTTGAGAAACACTGCTTTGGAGGGATGAAGCTTAGCTGCAGACAACTAGGGACCAATTGACAGTGCTTTCTGGTCTAAATGTAGGAGTTTTGGAGGGATTAGTTCCAGGCACTTGAATATTGTTGAATAACCTTGCTTCCCCATATTATATGAATTGTAGGAGCATGATCTAAAAAGGTGGACTAGAAATCAATCTGACTGCATAAGTCTCAAACTTTACGAAACAGTTGGCAGTTCTTATTTGTGGAAAGCGAGGGAAAAAAAAGACTTGAAAAACAGTGTCAGTTTTGACTACACGTAGAGAAAATGATGTGGATTGGCATGCCCCACTGTATTTCCATATCAAATAGCAATGATCCTGTGTAAGATTCACTTCTGCCGGATGTTAAGGGCTATCACCATGTTACTTCTGGCACTGAATTACAGGAACTTTTGTTGCTAACAAGTAAAAGGCGGGGAAAAGGGGGGATTCATCTCCTCACAATATGCAACCAAGTATGGGCCTAAATTTGCAATGTTTTCAGACTCAGTGCATGGGGAACCAGCACCATGAGTGAATGGTTTGAGGTTCTGGCCTGTGATCTACTCTTTGCTGTTCACTGATATTGTGCACTTGGTTGATGGAGACAAGGTTCCCAATCAGACTATCAAACTTTATTTTCACATTATGCTGTTGAAAGGTGCATTCATCAATGCTGCTCTGACAGCATGGAACCCAGTCTATTCTGATTTTTGTGGATCCCAGAATTAGAACTTAGCTATACCCTACGCATCAGCCAAATGAGGGGCCGTGGTGAGAACACAACATAGCTAAATGAACACTTGCTGCTGTCGCCTTTTTGTGTTGCCGATTTTCTGCTAGATTTTGCAATCTTCAAAATGCAAGGACAAGCGTTGAAGAATTTGGGTTTTTTATGCCGTGCTTGTTGAAGTAAATTGCTGGAGGGTAGCACCCGTTCTGAAACTGGAGCTCCAAGTCAGCATTCAGAGCTCACAGAGCCGAGTGGGGACAGAGCCAAGGTTACACCATCCTGCCTAAAGATCCGTCTGGTTTTATGGGCCCATGCTGGATTCAAGCTATTGAACACAGGGCCCTAACAACAGGGCAGCCTTTCACCTGCTCACCACTGATGACTTTTATTCCAGGTTGCAGCCTCTAACCTTACTTGAATTGGCCCAATTACATACAAGACTGAGACACTGAAACTGTACAAAGCATTGCACAATTCTGTATTTCTTACTCTTCATTTAGTGCACATCTGCGGCTTGTCAGGGCGCCATGCTTCCTCAGGGTTTCAGTCAGCTCCACGTACAGTCTGTCGGCAAATTGCAAAGGGATTCCTTCCCACACCAGGATTAGGACGATAACCACTGCCGTGTCACAGGAATGGCCAGCTCGCTCCCGTACCAGGCACAGCAACTTCTCTTCAACACAGCTTCGTCGAATCACCTGGAGTCAGTGATTTAAAAAACAAGACTGAATATTCAACCCTCCATCTTCTCAGACGTTCATTTTAACTCATTATTCAGGAACACGAGTACAGGAATAGCCATCCAGCCCCTCAAATCTATTCCCCCATTCAGTTGCATTTATATCTCAACTCCAACTACTGAGCTTTTATTTCAACCTCTAACCATAAGCTTCAATTATCACTCCATTGCTTTTTTCCCCTGAATTGGACACAATTTCAAACCAAACACATGATAGCTAAAAGCTGGGGAGTGGTGGCTGTTTTAAGGGGTTGGGGAAGTGCTGCATGTTGGAAATTTTTCCTCTACATCGAGAGGATGTGGAATGCATTGCCTGAAATGTTGGTGAAAGCAATATTAAAGACAACTTTCCAGATGAAATTGGATGCATGATTGCAAAGGAAGATTTGCTGATCTGTGGAGATGGGCAAGCAAGTGGGACGAATTTTTCAAAGAGGTAGAATTGACAGAATAGGCCGAATGGCTTTGTCCTGTGTTGTAAGATTTTACAGAGTGATAATTCTCTTTTATGGTGTATTTAGCTCAGACAAACTTCCCAAGACTTTACAATCAGTAATTATTTAAATGAAGGCTTTTCAGTGATTAAACACTTAATTTTTGTTTTGCATTTCAAATGCAGTAATGTTTCATATAAACAATATGTAGGGCAGCACAGTGGCTCAGTGGCTAGCACTGCTGCCTCACAGCGCCAGAGACCCATGTTCAATTCCAGCCTTGGGTGACTGTCTGTTCCAGGTGCTCCGGTTTCCTCCCACAGTCCAAAGATGTGCAGGTTAGGTGAATTGGCCATGTTAAATTGCCATAGTGTTAGGTGCATTAGTCAGAGGGAAATGGGTCTGGGCGGGTTACTCTTCGGAGGGTCAGTGTGGACCGCTTGAGCCTGTTTCCACACTGGAGGGAATCTAATCTAATCTAAGAAAAAATATTATGGGAATGGCAGTGAAGACTGAATTTAGACCCAGTAATATCAATGCCCATATCCATCGCTCATTGTATTGCAACATTTAAACAAGATTGATTTTGATGAATATGTCCACATGGCAGTAAGGTTCTGGTGGTACACAACAGCCTGGTCATTGACATCGGAACAGGTGAGCTTCAATGCAGGGTATTACTCCTACACACCAATGGCTCAAGTACATTCGACTGTACAATCTCTAAAGTTGATGAATGTGAACTGTTAGCACAATGTAAAATCCAAGACAACAGTGAAAAGAAACAATAGGACGGGGTTATTTTCCCTGGGCCATTGTAAGCTGAGGGGTGACCTTATTGAGGTTTATAAAATAATGAGGTGCCTAGATAGGGTGAATAGCCAAGGTGTTCTTCCCTAGGGTAGGGGATTCCAGAACTATAGGGCACAGGTTTAAAGTGAGTGGGAAAAGATTTAAAAGAGACTTAAGGGACAACTTTTTCCACACAGAGTGTGGTGCATATATGATAATAGCTACTAGAGGAAGTAGTGGAGGCTGGTACAAACACAGCATTTTAAAAGCATCTGGATGGGAATATGAATAGGAAGGGTTTAGAGGGACATGGGCCCAACGCTGGCAATTGGAGCTGGGTTAACTTAGGACATCTGGTCGATAAAGTCGAGTTGGACTGAAGGGTGTGTTTCCATGCTGTACATCTCTAGGACTCTATGACCAGAAAGACAGAACGGATACATCCTGAAGGGTGGATCTAAGGAATGTGTTTAAATAACCACCCCAATGAAACCTACAACTCCTGGCATTTAAATTTAGTTATCAGAGCTGGGCAGAGGCTGGATACGTGGTAACCTGTGACTTTCCTGCAAATCATTTAAAGATACAGCAGTACCTGGAGTAAAATTATATACTCAGCATTCATCCATATTGGTGCAACTTAAGAAACTCAACTGATGCCCACAGCCATTAACTTTATCCACACTCTAACAGCAGTCCATGATATTTCCCTGGAAATCTGTTTGTCTACACATGTGCAGTTGAATGTGAGAGTCGCTATTTGGTTTCTCCAGAAGCTGCACCACAGAAAATTAGCTGTGTCAGAATCTCAATGTTGAAACAAATGGAAGTATGAATTCCTGCACATCCAAATGCAGACTACTCTCCAAATATAAAATGGGATCTGTCCATTCTTGTGTAATCATGGAAACACACTGTTAACTTTGTGCTAATTAATAATAATGGCTAATTATTAATAATTGCTAAACAACCTCTCTGCCACTCAACATTAGCTTTAAATAACCATTTATTTCTTCAGATATTAGTCATTGTTGGAAAGTTTAAAAACAAATACATTCTTAAAATGCTTTCCTTTCCTTTTGATCTCTCTTTCCCAATGCAATTTCGGCTGCCACCACCCTTCCCCCCCACCCCTTCCTTATGCTGCTCTCGATACCTGATTCAACACTGAACATAGAATAGAGAAATATAGAACAGTACAGCACAGTGCAGGCCTTTCAATGTTGTGCAAACCCTTTATCCTACCCTAAGATCAAACCTTTCATTATATAATGTGCCTATCCAAGAATCACTTAAATCTCCCTAATGTATCTGACTTTACTACCAGTGCTGATACCCACCACTCTCTGTGTAAAGAACATACCTCTGACATCTCCTCTAAATCTTCCTCCAATCATCTTAAAATTATGCCCCCACCATGGTGGCCATTTCCGCCCTGGGAAAAGGTCTCTGGCTATCCACTCTATCTATGCCTCCCATCACCTTGTACACCTCCATCAAGTCACACCTCATCCTTCTTCGCTCCAATGAGAAAAGCCCTAGCTCCCTCAAAGTTTCTTCATAAGTCTTGCCCTCTAGTCCAGGTGGTATCCTGGTAAATCTCCTTTCCCCCTCTCTAAAGCTTCCACATCTTTCCAATAATGAGGCGACCAGAACCAAACACAGTTTTCCAACTGTGGTCTAACCAGGGCTCTGTAGAGCTGCAGCATAACCTCGCGGCTCTTAAAAACTCAATCCCCCTGCTAATGAAAGCCAACACGCCATATGCCTGCTTAATAACTCTATCAGTTTTGGTGGCAACTTTGAGGAATCTATGGACTTGGATCCCAAAATCTTCCTGTTCCTCCACACTGGCAAGAATCCTACCTTTAACCCTGAAATCTGCATTCAAATTGGACCTTTCAAAATGAATTACTTCACACTTTTCCAGGTTGAACTCCAACTGCCACTTCTCAGCCCAGTTCGGCTTCCTGTCAAGGTCTCACTGCAACCTACAACAGCCCTCCACACTATCCACAATTGCACTGACTTCAACATTCTAGCTCACATTTCCTGCTCCAGACTCTGTGTTGCTCATTAATGATTCTTAAGATGTATAATTTGTTTGCCCTGCTCAGGTGTCCTTTGGACAATGCTGCACATTTTGGATAGTTGACTGACAAAGATTTCTAATCTAAACTCCAATAAAGTTTATGAACAAATGTAATTGTAATAAACAGCTACCAGCATTTATTTGCATCTGACCATGCAATACAGTCTCTTAATTAAAAACTGAATACAAACAGTGGAAGCAGCATCGTCCTGACACATGTTGAAAATATTGGGTGCGTAACATAATTGAAGAACTCACCCATTTTGCAATAGGACATCCTTGACTGCTTTTGCCTTCTTTCCCTGTGTAAATAATTTTCTCTATTCTGATAGCACTGCCTTTCTCACTCAACCTAGGGAAGAAAAGCATTATTCCAAAGATTAACCAAGGTAACCCAATTAGCAACATCTTTTACCCATTTGATTTCCAATCTGTTTTTGAAGATAATTGACTCTATCCGCACGAGTCTGGAGTATACAGGTACCTAAACAACACTGAGTTCTTAGTGGAGTTGGAGTCACTACAACAGAGGACTGCGGATTGAAGCCCCACGTATTTCATTATCCCAGAGTTGTTTTAAATACAGTAAATGGAGGGCATAAATAAGCAAACCAAATAGAGACACAGCAACCAACCCTTCATGGGATTCAACTCAAAGTGAGGCTTAAGATCCAACATGGTCCAACCTCACATTTTAGTGGCATTGTATTATCATTCAATATCTGATGACAGCACTGCAATAAGCATTAGCTGATGACCTGCAGGTCTAAAAACAGAATCTCTTTGGTTAATTAGGATTCAGTATAGTTACCATTACGTTGCTGAGTGTATACTGTTGGCCATCAACTAGTGAGAAAGATATAGAGGAGTAAGTAGAGGAGTATAGAGGAGGTCCAAAGATGTGTGGGTTAGGTGAATTGGCCATGCTAAATTGCCCATAGCATTAGGTGCATTAATTAGGGGGAATGGGTCTGGGTGGGTTACTCTTCGGAGGGTCGGTGTGGACTAGTTGGGCCAAAGGGCCTGTTTCCACACTGTAGGGAATCTAATCTAATAAAAATAAATTTGCAAGGCAATTAAAGAGGGATGCAAATACTCTACCAGAAGTGATAATGGGAGCGTATTGATTATCCACAAACTTGAATAGTGATAAAGTAAAGGGGCATAAGGTGAAAATGACACTGAAATGAGTGAGAATTTTCTTCAGCAGGATGTTCCAGCCCAATGAGGAAAGAGGCATTGCTGAATCTCAGTCTGAGTAAAGCAGTGAGTCAAGGGAATTAACCATCAGTAGGTGAACTCTGACTGTAGCATCGTAAGGTTCAGGTTAACAATGGAAAAAAAACGAGGAGCAATCTGGAGGAAATAAGCTTAATTTGAGAAGGACCAAAGTGAGAATATATCTGTACTGGAATTAGAATCAATTATTGGCAGACTAAGTTAGGACAGACATTGGGATGCTTCTATACAGGAAATGGTTCGGGTCCAACGCGATACATTCCTACAAGCGGGAAAGCTTGTCGGAATAAGCAAAAGCCCAAGCTTTCCGGCTGAGGGAAGTGATTGACAGTAAGGTGAAATAGTAAGAGGAGAGTATGATCCATCAGGTCAATAATACAAGTGAGAATCAGGCTGAAACTGAAAGATCAGGTGGAAATAAAAGGAACAAAGCGAGAGATTGAAAAGGTGGGAATCCAAAAGTCTCCCATTCCCACAAAAATTGTAAAAGGGGACCTGTTAATCTGACTAGCCTATCTGACTGGGCACCAGGTCTAACATATGAGGAACGGCTGAGGATACTGGGATTGTATTCGTTGGAGTTTAGAAGATTAAGGGGAGACTTAATAGAGACGTACAAAATAATACATGGCTTGGAAAAGGTGGATGCTAGGAAATTGTTTCAGTTAAACGAGGAGACTAGGACCCGTGGACACAGCCTTAGAATTAGAGGGGGTCATTTCAGAACAGAAATGCGGAGGCATTTCTTCAGCCAGAGAGTGGTGGGCCTGTGGAATTCATTGCCACGGAGTGCAGTGGAAGCCGGGACGCTAAATGTCTTCAAGGCCGAGATTGATAGATTCTTGTTGTCTCGAGGAATTAAGGGCTACGGGGAGAACGCTGGTAAGTGGAGCTGAAATGCGCATCAGCCATGATTGAATGGCGGAGTGGACTTGATGGGCCGAATGGCCTTACTTCCACTCCTATGTCTTATGGTCTTATGGTCTGTATGTGAAAGCAGAGGGCAGGGCTGAGGTATTAAGTTAATAGGTTCATTCTGTCTTTACAAAGAGTGAAGAGGTTACCAAAAGTATAGTGAAAAAATCATACTGAAAAGATGAAAAGGAGAAATTAGAGATATTGGATGCATTTAAGTTGATAAGTCACTTGGACCGAATCAGATACATTTGCAAAGTAAGTGTGGAAATTGCAGCAATATGAGCCATAATCTTCCAATCCTTCTTAGATACAAGAGTGGTGCCCAGTCAGATAGGCTAGTCAGATTAAAATTGGTGGTAGAAAAGCCTTTCAACCACAATAATCCAGGGCAAAATCAAAAGGAAAACACAATCCTGTGGCAGCTGGAAATCCGAAATAAGGCAGCAAAAAGTTGCAAAAACTCAGCAGGTCAGGCAACATTTGTAGATAGAAATAGTCAACACTTCAGATCAAAAACTGAAGAAGTGCAAGTGCTTTTAAGAGAGTGGAAGGGAGACTGGGCAGGAAGAACAAAAGGGTGAACAATAGGATAGATTAAATAATGAGATTTTTATGTTGTACTAGCTAAAAAGAATGCAAATGCATATTGTGAAGAAACAAAGGTTTTGTCCGAATGAGGCAAGAATTTTTACATAAAAAGCCATCTGAACGCACCAAGGGTCAAAGAAAGAAACAAGTTGATCAGCCCAAGAAAAATATTTTTAAAATGCCCTGCTACCAAATGGGGTAATTTGCTTACACAAGAAATGTTCGCCTTAAACCCAGAAATTGCTGATGACAATAATTCATTGACAGGTCCAGCCTTGCACTTATCCATTCAGAGACAAAATGTGAAAGAACGACCAATCACCAGCCAAGTGTACTTGTTCTTGTGTTTCATTATTCCGTTGACTCATCCAGCTCACAGTAACAGTTCCCATGCCCTTTCCATTCATAACTGGAACATGTAAAGTGAGTCAATCTTTTTTACAGAGACCTTCAGCTCTTTCCAAGTTAGTTCCTCTCTCAAAACGTAAACACTTCAAGCCAAGTAAAAACAAAAGATGACAGCACAGACTTCACTCAAAAATTAACGATTGCTGAAAGGGCTTGTGGCTTTGCAGGGATGAAATCTGAGCAGTCAAACTGACTTCCAGGTGCACGCTGTGCATTCAACCAGTAACTGGGCACGCCAGCCACATTTCACACTGGCAGTCACAAGCATTCAGCTTTAATGCTGTAGGAAACCCCTCCAGCCAATTTAGCAAGTGCTTCCTTCCCAAAGATATGTGCACGGCATTTATATAAATGTTACACAGAGGCCCAGAGATATACAGGGGCTAGAGTTTTGGTTCTCTGTTGTGACAATGCCCCATAATGTATCTCACTTTATCAACATAGTTCCCAACCTTGACAAGGTCCCAACCCCTTACTTTGGTTTCCTGTCATGCAGGTGGTGTTCTGGAGGAGGCTGCAGCCAAGGGAGGAACTTGGAACTGAGCTACAGGTAGCATGGAAATGTTTGGAGCTCAGGTCTTGGTGGGACACAAGGTTTTGGTCGCATCCTGGGATGTTAGAGGAGGGTTAGGCAGCTTGTCAATCCAAGAGGGGGAGTCCAATCACAGGGAGGGGCTAGGGCCCTTTGGAGAGAGTCTGATCTTGATGGGCTGAGAATGGTCAATCCTCAGGGATGGAGTTGGGGTTGCATCAATGATCCCAGATATACCTGCTAGTGGAAGTAGCAAATTGTCCACTCTGAGTAGGTCTGATTGTAGATGGCTAGTAAGCAGGGTGGATTGATGGGCAAGAAGGCAGTATCTCTTGCTCTTCCTGACTGTGAAGCAGTGCTGGAAAAACAATTGATCTTTTTAATGAAGCTGCCTTCGCCTCCCGAGTTGTCAGATTTCCCTTTAGTGCACTGATAACCCACTGCTGGCTAATTCCTTCCTGAGGTCTGATTATGTTAAAGGGATCCAACAGCAGTTTCAAGCAGCTGCTCAGGACTTTGCTTATCTCAGTTAATTTTGCTTTGTCTCTCTACAGTTTTTTTACCCAAAACTCTTTTGATAGTAAGTGGGGTGGCACAGTGGTTGAGTGGTTAGCACTGCTGCCTCACAGCACCAGGGACCCAGGTTCGATTCCAGCCTTAGGTGACTGTCTGTGTGGAGTTGGAACATTCTCCCCGTGTCTGTGTGGGTTTCCTTCAGGTGCACCAGTTTCCTCCTACAATCTAAAAATGAGCAGGTTAGGTGGATTGGCCATGCTAAATTGCCCGTGCTATCCAGGGATGTGCAGACTAGGTGGGTTTGCCACGTGAAACGGAAGGGTGAGGGATGCAGAGGTAAGTCTGAGTCTGGGCGGGATGCTCTTTGATTGGTCAATATGGACTGAATGGGCCAAATGGCCTGCTTCCACACTGTCGGGGTTCTATGATTCTAGTCATGTTTAGTTTAGATTAGATTAGATTACTTAGAGTGGAAACAGCCGTTCGGCCCAACAAGTCCACACCGGCCCAACAAGTCCACACCGGCCCAACAAGTCCACACCGACCCACAACCCACCCAGAACCATTCCCCTACATTTACCCCTCCACCTATAACTACAGGTAATTTAGCATGGCCAATTCACCTAACCTGCACATTGTGGGAGGAAACCGGAGCACCCGGAGGAAATCCACGCAGACACGGGACGAATGTGTCAACTCCGCACAGTCAGTCACCTGAGGCAGGAATTGAACCCGGGTCTCTGGCGCTGTGAAGCAGCAGTGCTAAACCACTGTGCCACCATGCCGCCCACCAACTGGTTTAGATTTTCAGAAGTCATCAAACTACAGGACCCTGTGGGAATACTGAATTGTTGTTCACATTAATTTATACTTATTAAGGCTAATTACTGTTGGTGTTCTAATTTCTGGCTCATTCGCACTGAGGCAATAACCCTAAAAACAACCCTTCATTATTTAATCTATCCAGCCTTTCTCACAGAATTCAAACAGCCAAATATTTTGGGGCAGTACAGTGGCTCAATGGTTAGCACTGCTACGTCACAGCACCAGGGACCCAGGCTCGATTCCAGCCTTGGGTGACTCTCTGTGTGGAGTTTGAACATTCTCCCGTGTCTGTGTAGACTTCTTCCCACAATCCAAAGTTAAGCAGGTTAGGTAGATGTTAAATTGCCCATTGTGTTCATGGATTGCAAGTTTACAGGGATAGGGTGGGCACTTGGTCTCGGCAGAATTTTTCAGGGGAGGTCAGTGCAAGTTTCATGCGCTGAATGGCCTCTTTCTACACTAGGAATTCTATAGATAATAAAGAAAAGCCTAAATAGAACAGAGGGCTTTTGACTTCAAAGCTGAATGTTTAGCCCATGTGTCTGAGTTAAGATGTTTCATCAATTCACAAAATTATATATTCCATTACGAAATTTTATTTAATCATCCACAGGATTTGGTATTGGATATTGGTAAAAACAATGACTGCAGATGCTGGAAACCAGATTCTGGATTAGAGTGGTACTGGAAAAGCACAGCAGTTCAGGCAGCATCCGAGGAGCAGGAAAATCGACAGATGGAAAAGAAGATAGGCAGGTCGGACAGGTCATGGGGACGGTGCTGAGCTGGAAGTTTGGAACTGGGGCGAGGTGGGGGAAGGGGAAATGAGGAAACTGTTGAAGTCTACATTGATGCCCTGGGGTTGAACTGTTCCGAGGCAGAAGATGAAATACTGTTTGTTGAGAGTATGAATTCTCCTGAGGATGTAGTACAGAAGGGGTCCTTTGCATATTGGTATTGGAAGAGCCAGCATTTATTTCCCATCCCTAACTGCTATTGAGCAGGTGGAATGAGCTGCTTTCTTGAACTACTGCAGTCCCTGTGGTGTATATATTCCATATTGCTGGTAGAGAGGGTTTTCCAGGATGTTGACTAATGGCAGTGAAGGAACATGGATATAGTACCAGCTTAGATGGGAATTCATGGCCAATGGCACTGCATTTGTCCTTCGAGGCAGTAGAAGTCACAGGTTTAATAGATACTGTTGAAGGACCCTCAGAGTTGTTTCTGTGCACCTTGTGGAGGGTACATACCACTACCACTCTACATTGCTGATGGATGAGGCAAATGGTTAACATGGTGCCATTCGAATAGGTTGCTTTGTCCAAGATACTGTTGAGTTTCTTGAGTGAGATTAAATGGAAAGTATTCACACCCATTCCTGCCTCGTGGATCATGGACAAGCCTTGGGAAATCAGGAAGTGAGTTACTTTTCTCAGAATTCCTAACCTCTGATTTACACTTGCAGCTCTCATAACTGGACTAGCCGTGTGTAAGTTTCTAGTCAATGGTGACTTCCCCTCAACTCCCAGATATGGATACTGGGGATGGAGTAATGGTGTCATTGAATATCAAGAGGAGTTGGTTCGATGACCTCTTGTTGAAGATAGTCCTTGTCTGGCAATTTTGTACTTAACATTCATTTGTACGTAAATACAACTTAGGAACAGAAATAGGTCACTCAAGCCTGTTCCACCATTCGATAACACCATGGCTGATCTGATTACCCCAGTTCCTGACCACACACCAATAACCTTTCAACATTGTGCTTCGCGAGAGGATTCAAAGACTTCCACAGGATTTTCACAAGGAGAGATCCAAAGACTCAAAACACGTTTTTCTCTGAGAAAAAAAATTCTCTTAACTTCTGTCTTAAATAGATGGTTCTTTATTTTTAAAACAGTGACTACTAGCTCTAACTTCTCCCACAAGGATATAAAATATAAAATATCCTTGCCACATCTACGCTGTCAAGACCCCTCAGGATCTTATGTTCCACCTCTCAACTCCAGGCATTAACCTGTGGCCAGACTGTTAGCCTGTGGTTCAGAAGAACACCAAAAGTTCAAAGTGTGATCCTTGAAAGAGTTGAAGTTGACTTGGGGGCCTGCTTCCTTGCCAAGTCCCACAGTAAAATTGCAGTGCAAATTGTGGTTTAGAGACACACTATCTACCACATTTCCCAAAGTAACTGCATGTCTGGGACTGAGATGATTGATCTTCAATGACCACAGATATCAAAAATTTGAATATTATAAGTTTTACTTGAGACTGTACCTGTTTTCCATCAGCTCTCGAATTTCTGCTACATTACGGCCTGCACCAAGGTGTGTATAGTAAGGACCTTCATCTTTTTCACTGATTTGTTCTGTTAATTCAAAGAAATTATGAGATTACATCTTTATTATGGTGACGCTGATAAGACATTGCCAGATTTATCAGCAAAATATAGATAATAAAGAAATCTTTAATCACCTGAACCAATTAAAAAAAAGCAATCACTAGAAATAATTCTACAGGTTTAATCCAACTAACAAGAGAAACAAGATAAAAAAGACTGCAGCTTTACAGTCCTTGGTTTAGGTTCTAGGTTTGCCTCAATTATCAATACTGTCAATTGTCAATGATTTGGGCTCAGACACTAACCTCATGCACTATTAGAACGTATAGTCCAGGACAAATTGAGATCCGATAAAAAGTCATTGGCTTGAAATGTCTTTCAGAATTTTATGCAGAGGCTTTGAACCTTCCCTCACTCAAATGTCAGGAGTTAGCTCACATCTACCTGACAAAAAGTGCTGTTCGGCCATTAATTGGCTTAGGGTGGGACTTCCATCCCATCAGGGAGGAGATCAAACCTCTCAGAGCTGCCAAACTTGGCAGTTCTCTATTTCTAGAAGCTGTGGACACTGCTCCAACCATAGGCAATTCCTGAGGAAGAGCTGCCTCCGACATGGACTTTTAAATAAGTTCAGAATTCCACCGGATACAGGCTGACAGGGATTGTCACGGTAACCTCCATCATTGCCCAATTTTACATAGGCTCACCACTTCTCCCTGAAGATGACTTAATATTCCACCTGATAATTGTGCTTCTCTCTCCACAGATGCTGCCAGGCCTGCTAGCATTTCCAACATTTTCTGATTCCCAGAATCTGCTGTCTTTTCTTTCATATTAAACAGAGGCCCCAAGTTTCCTTTCAGGCAGGCACAACAGCATGGACTTAAGGAAAGAAGTGCAAGGATAGTTTGCACTGTCTTTAGGAACAGATTACTGAATGACTAATCTCATTGCTGTGGGATCTTGCTGTGTGCAAATTATGTGCTATGTTGACTGCACACCCAAAGTAATTTGCTGTTGTGAAGCACTTTGGGGCATCCTAAGATGATGGTAAACAGTGGGTACACATATGAACAATTCGTGTCTAACTACAGTCAATTTAAAAATACAGGGGTACGTAACTCGAATATGACGTATATAATTGAGAGGTGCAATTTTTAAAAAGTAGTGTTTCCAATCTCATCAGTAACTTAGTGTGTTCTCACTACTGCTCTCAGTTAAAGGGATACTGTATATATGTTGACACACATGCGTCAAATTTACTTTGTGGTTTCTCTAATACAGCAAATAAAAGGCATTTAAAGATCATGCAAGACATTAAAACCTTTTCTCATGTTGTAATGTTTGGATAAAAGCCAGAGTCCCAAAACCCTGTTTCATTTATACTGTTGCCAAAAGTCATTCCTGGCGCTAAGTCAGACGAGCAATACTCTCCTGCTTACACTCAAAACTCTAACATGACCTTGGCAACAAGAAATATCAGCAATTTAACTCCATGCCTAAATCATTTGTTAATTAGAAATTCCACCAGATTTAATTAAGAGCCTCAATGGCAACATTAGGCACCGCATCAGACGCTGTGAAATGAACTGATCGAAGCTGTAGGTTACATGCATTTAGAAACTCCTCTAGATTTATTTATTTCTTTAGATTATTCCCAATGAGTGAAGTGGCTACATGGACAGAAACCAGCCACACTTCTTGGGTTTAATACTACAGATTAGGGCCCCTGCTCAGAGACAGGAGAAAGTGACTGAGTGAGGTAGGTAACACTGGAGGAGCCTTGGCCCTTGCACTTATCCTATCATTTGCAGCCTAAGTGGTTGGGAGCAAGAAGTACTTGGAGGATGAGCAAACCAACTACAGCACTGCTTATTCAAAGACCATTCCATTGGGGGACTGAAAAAGAATGCAGTCGTGTATATTTAGGAGTTTGATACTATTTTCTGTACCCAAGAGCGAGAGTCCTGAAAGTTGTTTTGTCCATCCAGGTCCAGATTTAAGGAGATCTCCTCAAGGCTTAAAAGGAAGTCTTAGTGGGTGAGAAATGGCCAGTCGTCCTTGTAGGAACCAAAGACATTGGAATTAGAAGGAGGTTGTGCTAAGGGAGTATGGGCAGCCAAGTGCTAAATTACAAAGGAGAATCACAAGGTGTTAATCTTTAGATTATCACCTTTGAGCAACAAGCAAATTTAGCACTGGGTCAATAATAGAGTTGTATGTGTGGGAGAAATAGGTGAAAATAAATGGGCCACTGGGGAAAGAGAGAGTTGTACCATGGGGATGGCCGTTGTCTAAACCAGTGCCTTGGCAAATCATATAAATAGGGCTATACAGGACTTTCAGATAAATAGTTGGGGTGGGGGGGAAGGGGAGGGTAAATGTGAATAAATTTAGAAAATCAAAGAGAAATTGACAAGTCAACAGTGCAAGGTTACAGTATGGTAGCAGTGATGGCCAAAACATACTGACAAATAGGGTAACTGGTTAAAAAATTGCAAGGTAACAAAATGAAAGGCTCTTTATCTGAATTATATCACATTCAGAACAGTTAGGTGAATTTATGGCATAAACAGTTATGCCTGGAAATAACCAGACAGCCAGTGTGGAGGCATGATTACAAGTTAAGCAAAGCCAGGAATTGGATATTTGTGGACACTCGTAACTTTGGAAGGATAGGCAGGCAAGACAAGGACATGGAGTTGCTGAGCAAAAGAGGAGATCAGTAGTGAGCGATCTTGGTTTGAACAATCAAGGTACAGAATAAAACAATAAAACACCAGACGCTGCAGGTGCTCTAACTCTGAAACAAACACTGAGAATGATTGAAGAAACTGAACAGGGAAGATATAGAGCCAGTTTAGGTAACGATAAGAAATAACAAGTAAAAAAAAATTGCGTGTCGATTACAGGCCCGACAGAGTAGGACCAAGCATAAATCAAGAAACAATGTAAGGGAAGTATTGTATAACTCTGGGCAATTTTCCTCTTTATATAGATGGACAAATTAAATTTGCAAAGCTAACTTTGAGGATGAGCTCTCAAGTTGCACTGGAACAGTTTGAGTGATGAGGTGAGGAACTAACTGGGAAACAGGTTCTTTTTCGATACAGGAATGTGGTAAGCTGACAATGTGTAATGAGATCGGATTAATCAATAACCTTAAGTAAAGGATCTTCGAGGTGAGCGGGATTGTAACATGAAAAAACTTTACATTCATTTAAGGATGACTAAACCTGGATCTGAAATTAATGCCTTAAGCTTAAGTATCGACAATTATAAAGGTATGAACATGGAGTTGGCTAAAGTCAACTCAGAAAATTGATTAAAAGGAACCGCGGTATGGCAGATAGTTAAGGTGAATATTCCATAATTCTGAGCAGAGCTGCACATTAATGAGAAAGAGACTCAAAGAGGTGAACCATTTGTGGCTAACGAAGAAAGTTAATGATGGTATCCAATTGAAGTAAGAAGCATAAGCAATGTTGTGAATATTATTGGAAGCAAGAAAAATGGGGCATCTTTAGAAACCTGCAAACTGATTAAGAAAACAACTATGAGAAAGTGGATTATGCGAGTAAACAGTAGGAAACATTAATACAGACAGTAAGAACTTGTAATATTTTCTAAAAAGGAAGAGAGTTGCCAAAAATGAACATTAGTTATCCAAGAAAGTAAAAGCATCCCAATAATAAAAGGAAATCAAGGGTCAAAAGGGAGAGAATAATTTAGATTATAAGACACAGGAGCAGAAATTAGGCCATTCAGCCCAACAAATCTGCTCTGCCAATCATTCATAGCTGATAGGCTTCTCAACTCCATTCTCCTGTTTTCTCCCCGTAACAAGGTGCAGTCACCTTGTTGGGTGTTTACTATAGGCCCCCCAATAGCAGCAGAGATGTGGAGAAACAGATTGGGAAACAGATTTTGGAAAGGTGCAGAAGCCACAGGGTCGTAGTCATGGGCGACTTCAACTTCCCAAATATTGATTGGAAGCTCTTTAGATCAAGTAGATTGGATGGGGCGGTGTTTGTGCAGTGTGTCCAGGAAGCTTTTCTAACGCAGTATGTAGATTGTCCAACCAGAGGGGAGGCCATATTGGATTTGGTACTCGGTAATGAACCGGGACAAGTAGTGGACTTGTTAGTGGGTGAACATTTTGGTGATGGTGACCACAATTCTGTGACTTTCACCTTGGTTATGGAGAGAGATAGGTGCGCACAACAAGGTAGATTTTATAATTGGGGGAAGGGAAATTACGACGCTGTAAGGCAGGATTTGAGGAGCATACGTTGGGAGCATACGCTGTCAGGGAAGGATGTGGTGGAAAAGTGGAACTTTTTCAAAGAGCAGATACGACGTGTCCATGATATGTATGTACCTATCAGGCAGGAAAGAAATGGTCGTGTGAGGGAGCCTTGGTTGACGAGAGAGGTTGAATGTCTGGTAAAGAGGAAAAAGGAGGCTTACATAAGGTTGAGGAAACAGGATTCAGACAGAGCAGTGGAGGGATACAGGATAGCCAGAAGGGACCTGAAGAAAGGGATTAGGAGAGCTAAGAGAGGGCATGAAAAATCGTTGGCGGATAGGATCAAGGATAACCCCAAGGCATTTTATGCGTATGTGAGAAACCTGAGAATGACGAGAACGAGGGTAGGTCCGATCAAGGACAGTAGTGGGAGACTGTGTATTGAGGCGGAAGAGATAGGAGAGGTCTTGAACAAGTACTTCTCTTCAGTATTTACGAACGAGAGGGACCGTATTGTAGAAGAGGAGAGTGTGAAATGGACTGGTAAGCTAGAAGAGATACCTGTTAGGAAGGAAGATGTGTTGGACATTTTGAACAACTTGAGGACAGACAAGTCCCCCGGGCCTGACGGGATATATCCTAGGATTATGTGGGAAGCAAGAGAGGAAATTGCAGTACCGTTGGCAATGATCTTCTCGTCTTCACTGGCAACGGGAGTGGTACCAGGGGACTGGAGAGTAGCGAATGTTGTGCCCCTGTTCAAAAAAGGGAATAGGGATAACCCCGGGAATTACAGGCCTGTTAGTCTTACTTCTGTGGTAGGCAAAGTAATGGAAAGGGTACTGAGGGATAGGATTTATGAGTATCTGGAAAGACACTGCTTGATTAGGGACAGCCAGCACGGATTTGTGAAGGGTAGGTCTTGCCTTACAAGTCTTATTGAATTCTTCGAGGAGGTGACCAAGCATGTGGAAGAGGGTAGAGCAGTGGATGTAGTGTACATGGATTTTAGTAAGGCATTTGACAAGGTTTCCCATGGTAGGCTTATGCGGAAAGTCAGGAGGCATGGGATAGAGGGAAATGTGGCCAATTGGATACAGAACTAGCTAACCGCTCGAAGTCAGAGAGTGGTGGTAGATAGTA
>NC_057711.1:143813881-143866627 GCF_004010195.1 Chiloscyllium plagiosum | reverse complement strand
GGGTGCAGGGAAGATTTACCAGGATGTTGCCTGGAATGGAGAGGAAGTCGTACGAGGCTAGGTTGAGAGTTCTCGGCCTTTTCTTGTTGGAACGGCGAAGGATGAGGGGTGACTTGATCGAGGTTTATAAGATGATCAGAGGAATAGATAGAGTAGACAGTCAGAAACTTTTTCCCCGGGTACAACAGAGTGTTACAAGGGGACATAAATTTAAGGTGAAGGGTGGAAGGTATAGGGGAGATGTCAGGGGTGGGTTCTTTACCCAGAGAGTGGTGGGGGCATGGAGTGCGCTGCCCGTGGGAGTGGTAGAGTCGGGATCATTGGCGACCTTTAAGCGGCATTTGTATAGGTACATGGATGGGTACTTAATCTAGGTTAGAAGTTCGGCACAACATCGTGGGCCGAAGGGCCTGTTCTGTGCTGTATTGTTCTATGTTCTATGTTCTAACCCTTGATCCCTTGATTCTGAGATAGATAGGTTCTTGAGTCTTAAATTTACTCAATGACCTGGCCTCCACAGCCTTCTGTGGCAATGAATTCCATAGATTCACCACTCTCTGGCTGAAGAAGTTTCTCCTTATCCCCATTCTAAAAGGTCTTCCCTTTACTCTAAGGTTGTGCCCTCGGGTCCTAGTCTCTCCAGCCATCTTCCCAACATCTATTCTGTCCAGGTCATTCACTATTCTGTATGTTGCAATCAGATCCCCTTTCATCCTTCTAAACTCCAAGTACAGACCCAAAGTCCTCAAACGTTTTTCCTATGTTAAGCTTTTCATTCCAGCGACCATTCTGGTGAACCTCCTCTGAACATGCTCCAGGTCAGTATATCCATCCTGAGATATGGGGCCAAAACTGCACACAGTAACTCTGAATGTGGTCTGACCAGAGTTTTATAGAGTCTCAGAAATACATCCCTCCTTTTATATTCAAGTCCTCTCAAAATAAATGCCATCATTGCATGTGCCTTCCTGACTACGGACTCAACCTGTAAGTTTACCTTGAGAAAATCCTGGACGAGAGTACCCAAGTCTCTTTGCACTTCAGACTTCTGAATTTTCTCCCCATTTAGAAAATAGTCCATGCCTCTATTCTTCCTACCAAAGTGCATGATCTCAGACTTTCCCACTTGCCACTTCTTTGCTCACTCTCCTAACCTGTCCAAATTCTTCTGCAGCCTCCCTGCCTCCTCAATGTTACCTGTCCCTCTGCCTGCCTTTGTATTGTCTGCAAACATAGCCAAAATGCCCTCAGTTCCTTCATCCACATCACTAATGTATAAAGTGAAAGTTGTGGTCCCAACACTGAGCCTTGCAGAACACCACTTGTCACTGGCTGCCATCCTGAGAAGGATCATTATCACAAGAGAAAGAATACTCGGCAAATCAGTTGGGTAAAGACTAATAAGTCCTTTAGGGGCAAGAAGTGGCCGCAGAGCTAATGGGCACGTTGTGTGCAATCTTCCAAAATTCAGTGGATTCTGAGAGATTCAAGAAAACTGGAGAACTGGAAATGTAATGCCCCTTATTCAAAAAAGTAGGATACACCAAAAGCAGGAAACATTAGGCCAGTTAGACTAAAATCTGTCATTGGGAAATGCAGGAATCTAATACAAGAACGAAAGCAGAGTCAAGATGATTTTATGAAAGAGAAATTGTATTTAATAAATTTATCAGTTCCTTGAGGACGTACTGAGCAATGTGGATAAAGGGGATGCAAAAGATATTGTGTATTTACATTTTAAAATGACATTCAATATGAAGCTACGTAAAAAGGTTACATAAGAATATGATGGGGTAACATATTAATATGCATGGACAATTGACTAATACAAAGTAAAAGATTGGTATAAAATGTGCTATTTTCAATGTCAAACTGTAACTAGTGAGGTGTAGAGTGATCAGAACTGGATCCTCAATTGCTACAATCTATATTAATGATTTGGATGAAGGAACCAGGTATATTTAGCAAAATCTGATGATACAAAGAAGGTTGGAAGTTAAGCTGTGATGGGTGTATAAATAATCTGCAGAAGGAGATAGATTGATAATGTAAATAGACCACAGTTTGGAAGACAGAGTCTGACATGGGAAAATGTGTCATTATTCACTTTGGAAGGAAGAATAGAGAAGCAGAGTAGTATTTAAATGGAGAGAGATGGCAGAATGCTGCAACACAGAGATCTGGGTCCTCATGTGTGAATCACAAAAAAGTTATAGCATTTATTGGGAAGGCAAATGGAATTTTTGCCTTGCTTCCCCCCCAGGGGCAAGAGTACAGTATGCAAGTAGGGAAGTATTGCTACAACTGTACAGGGCATTAGCAAGGCTGTATATAGAGTACTATGTACAATTTCCATCTTTGTAGTTAAAGGGTGGATGTGCTTACAAGGGAGGCAGTTCAGTGAAGGTTTACCTTGTGAAGAAAGGTTGAACAAGGTGCAGTACTACTTTCTGGAGTTTAGAAGGCTGAGAAATTCCATTGAAGTTCCTGAGGAGGTTTGATAGGGTAGATGATGAGAAGATGTTTATCCTTGTGAGGGTATCTAAAACTCGGGGCACAGTTTCAGCATATGTGGTATTCTACTTAAGTAGAGACAAAGTGAAATTAATTTTCTCAATCATGATAATAATTAGATTCCTACAATGTGGAAACAGGCTCTTCGGCCCAACCAGTCCACACTGACCCTCTGAAACGTAACCCACCCAGACCCATTTCCTTCCGACTTTTGGCCTGTGACCAGTGGAGTGCCACAAGGATCGGTGCTAGGCCCTCTACTTTTTGTCATTTACATAAATGATTTGGATGCAAGCATAAGAGGTACAGTTAGTAAGTTTGCAGATGACACCAAATTTGGAGGTGTAGTGGACAGCGAAGAGGGTTACCTCAGATTACAACAGGATCTGGACCAGATGGGCCAATGGGCAGAGAAGTGGCAGATGGAGTTTAATTCAGATAAATGCGAGGTGCTGCATTTTGGGAAAGCAAATCTCAGCAGGACTTATACACTTAATGGTAAGGTCCTAGGGAGTGTTGCTGAACAAAGAGATTTTATAAATCTTTACAAGGTCACCCCACAGCCTCCGATGCTCCAGGAAAAATAGTCCCAGCATATTCAGCCTCTCCCTATAGCTCAAACACTCCAACCCTGGCAACCCAACATGGTGGATGACATGGTACCGCCCAACCCAATTCCATATATCAGCACTTGGTCACACCAGTATTTATTTGCCATTTTTATTGTTCTTGGACTGAGCGGCTTGCTAGGCCATTTCAGAGGGCAGTTAATAGTTTATCACATTGCTATTGGTCTGGGGGAAAATGTAGGTAAGGATAGCTAAAAGCTATCTCAATCCTTAAAGGACATTTGTGAACCAGATGGGTATTTATAACAAGCATTATTAGACTCTTAATTCCAAATTATATTGGATTCAAATTTCACCATTTGCCATAGTGGGATTTGAACCCATTTCTCTTGGACATTAGTCTGGGATTCTGGATTACTATTCCAGCAACAGTAACACAGGCACAGTGGCTCAGTGGCTAGCACTGCTGCCTCACAGCACCTGGGTCCCAGGTTCGGTTCCAGCCTTGGGTGACTGTCTGTGTGGAGTTTGCACATTCTCCCTGTGTCTGAGTGGGTTTCCTCTGGGTGCTCTGGTTTCCTCCCCCATTCCAAAGATGTGCAGGTCAGGTGAA
The DNA here is from genome assembly GCF_004010195.1 of Chiloscyllium plagiosum. Classification (NCBI taxonomy): domain Eukaryota; kingdom Metazoa; phylum Chordata; class Chondrichthyes; order Orectolobiformes; family Hemiscylliidae; genus Chiloscyllium; species Chiloscyllium plagiosum. Next base: position 143,862,931 of record NC_057711.1, on the reverse strand, counting down.
TTGCCTGTGCTAAATTGTCCATAGTTGTTAGGTGCATTAGTCGGGTGGTGGGTTACTCTTTGGAGGGTCGGTGTGGACTTATTGGGCCAAAGGGCCTGTTTCCACACTGTAGGGAATCTAATCTAAAAAAAAAAAGAGACCTTGGAGTGCAGGTTCATAGCTCCTTGAAAGCGGAGTCACAGGTAGATAGGGTAGTGAAGGCGTCGTTTGGTATGTTTTCCTTTATTGGTCAGAGTATTGAGTACAGGAGTTGGGAGATCATGTTGCTGCTGTACAGGACATTGGTTAGGCCACTGTTGGAATATTGTGTGCAATTCTGGTCTCCTTCCTATCAGAAAGACGTTGTGAAACTTGAAAGGGTTCAGAAAGGATTTACAAAGATGTTGCCAGGGTTGGAGGATCTGACCTACAGGAAGAGGCTGAACAGGCTGGGGCTGTTTTCACTGGAGCGTCACAGGCTGACGGGTGACCTTATAGAAAATTATGAGGGGCATGGATAGGATAAATAGGCAAAGTCTTTTCCCTGGGGTTGGGGAGCCCAGGATAGGATAAATAGGCAAAGTCTTTTCCCTGGGGTTGGGGAGCCCAGAACTAGAGGGCATAGGGTGAGAGGGGAAAGATATAAAAGAGATGTAAGGGGCAACTTTTTCACGCAGAGGTTGGTACATGTATGGAATGAGCTGCCAGAGGATGTGGTGGAGGCTGGTACAATTGCAACATTTAAGAGGCATTTGGATGGGTATATAAATAGGAAGGGTTTGGAGGAAACTCTACACAGACAGTCGCCCAAGGCTGGAATTGAACCTGGGACCCTGGTGCTGTGAGGCAGTTGTGCTAACCACTGAGCCACTGTGCCGCCCCTAATGTTAACGATAGAGGGCCTGATTGGCTGAATGGCCAAATTGTATTCCTGCTCCTGAGTCCTAATCCTCAGTAAGCCCTGTACACACATTCACCCCTGAATTCCAAGAACCACGACTAAACTATGTCTCAGCCTCTTCAACTTTTCTTTCCACATTCTAATTCCAAGCACTGTCTCAGAGAAGCTTACTTTAGTAATCTGTAACCTCATTAACTATGTGCGTTAATGGTGGTACCTCTACCTGTTGCCCTCTCCTTCTTGTACCTGATTTTGAGTAGGCTAGTTCTCTCTCAGCCTTTGATCTGGTGATACTTTTCTCTGGTAATGATGGAGCACAGTGTAATGAAACATCACTGTAGCAATTCCTAGCCACTGGAGGGAGGCCCAGAGCTCTCCAATATACTCCAGCTGTATAACATTACCATGCAATCATTGCTCAGTCTTGTGGGAGTGTGGTCACTAAATCATCTCCCACTAGTGGATCAGGTCAATTGGGAGGAAATTAGTTATTCAATCTTGGCATCCTTTCCCAGGTATCCTTTGTAACTTATGTTCAGCAATTAAGGCTTAGATTTTAACAGCTGGCAGCGTTTATCCTGTTGCTGTAAGTTCAAGGTTCCTTTCATTCTCTCACTGCAAGTCTCACTTCTGTAACATTTCTTAACGCTGAGAATTTGGTTCCCTGTGGACTTTGGGGGAGGGATGATGGTGGCACAGAATTATTCACTTTCTATCATTCTCGTGAAAGGTTGTACACCTCCACTCAATACCAAAACCTGTCACTCTATTCTCACCCAGAGTCATGTTTGGTGGAAGCAGATTCATTAGTAATTCTCAAACAGACTGTGTGTGTGTGTGTAGGAAAAGAGGTGGCATTATTGGATTCTTTTATCAAAGAGCAACCACAATGGGCCACCTTCTATGCTCTGTCACATTGTAACCTCTGTGTTCTTGCTCTGAAGAAATTGTTGATAAGAAAGTAACTTCCTCCAGGCTGTAACAATTGAGATTCTCTCCCGCTTTTGGCAAGATCTTTCATTTTTCTTTATTGCTACCAACAACAACCTCGCTGCACTGGTAGTGCTCATTTATAAAGTTGATTAAGTTAATACATGACATCAGATATAAGAAAGGAATCCAAGTCATTTACCATGCATTCAAACAAGGTATGGTCAACTATGCCAGCCTGCAAACACTCAGGTGAGTATGCTAACTAGGAGTTGGAGTAGCCCTTCTTCTTCACCATTTATTAAGCTAATGTGTGATCCAATAACTCAAATCCATCTTCCCAAACTGGCACTAGGTGTCTGATTTTCTTTAGTATCCAAAAATCTATTGACCTGTTGTCTTTGAATATCTCAATGACTGAGTATTCTCAGCTCTCTGCAATAGAAAATTCCAAACATCACAACTGATTGAAACATTATTCATCTGAATTTGAAATGGCTATTCCCTTATTCCAGAATGTACTTTTATCCGGACACTGCAGCCAGGGAAAATATCCTTCAACATTTAGTGGTCAAGCCCCTTAAAAATTTTATGATTCTTTTAAAATCCAGGCAATATGGGCCTCATCTATTTAATCTTTTCATAGGACAATTCTCCTCAACCCAGGAATTAAGTTCTCTACTGTTACACACACTTTAAGGCAGATTTATCCTTCCTTAGGAAAGGAGATCAAACCAAGTACAAGGTAACGTCTCTTCCCTGGGGTTGGGGAGTTCAAAACTGGAGGGCATGGGTTTAGGGTGAGAGGGGAGAGACATAAGAGACCTAAGGGGCAACCTTTTCACGCAGAGGGTGGTACGTGTATGGAATGGGCTGCCAGAGGAAGTGGCAGAGGCATCTGGAAGGTATATGACTAGGAAGGGTTTGGAGGGATATGGGCCGGGTGCTGACAGGTGGGACTAGATTGGGTTGGGATGTCTGGTCAGCATGGACGGGTTGGACCAAAGGGTCTGTTTCCATGCTGTACATCTTTATGGCTCTACTGAAGTGTGCTGTTACCAAGGCCCTGGGTCATGTAGAACTTTTCCATTAACATTGGGAATGCTGTAAACAGAAACTTTGATATTGATTATCCAAAAGAGGAGGAAAAGATCGCATTAGGGTGATAAGTTATAGTGGTGAGGTTTAACTGTTATTATAAAAATATTGAACTTTTCTCTTTAAGGCCATGTCTCTGATAGTAGCTGTGGAAAATGTTTTTGTCGATATATTGTGCTTCTGTAGCTGACCTCTGCCAGTGAAAAGCTATACAAAGCAGCAAAATGACAGGACTTACCAACACAACTGCATGCTGGGACATCATACTGTGTCTTTTTCGGGGTGTCCAGTAAGCTTTTGATCGGGGGGTCCAAATATTTCAAGGGGGACTCTAAAAAATTACTCAGTGTGGATCCTGGCCGTCTTTTAGTAGGCGTGGCTTCAGTAGATGAACTGGTTTGTAGTGCCGAAGTGCAGTCACCACCAATATCTGACTCTAAGTCTGTAGTGGCAGACAAAATAGTGACAGATCCTGAGGTTTCCACCTTCACTTGCTTGGGTGATTTGATGACGGAAGGTTGTTGGTCAAAGGGTGAAGAGAGCTGGTATTCTTTAAAGCGCTGTTCCAGTGCTTCAATGATGCTCCTCTCTTGTTTCTGGTGGTCACAGCTGAATTGCTGGCTCTGCTGTTTAATAAGGTTCAATATCTCTGGGTCGTCTTTCAACTGGGCACTGGCTGCTGTTGTGGAGGGGGCTGTCGGAGATTCTTTCTCAACCTTGATTAGCTTCTGAATTCCTTTGAGATCCTGCATTCTTCGTAGGTACATTCTCCTTTGAAGCTCTTGCTGTTGGAATAGATGAGCTCTAAGTGCTGCGTTTGTGTGGGACTCCTCTTCCTTCTGGATGCTGGCTGGGCACTGAGGGCTTTGCGAAGCCTGGGGCACTTGCTCCTTCGTGGGGTTGGACTGAGGGACCGAAGGGCCTTGCTCGCTCCTGGGGGCACTAGCCAGCGCGATCAATTCAGCCTGTCCCTGTGAGTGTGGCTGCTGGATGACAGACATGTGGTGTACCTGCTGCTTGGGTTGCTGGACTGGTCCTGCGCCACGCTGAGCGTACTGGACCGGTGGCGAACTGCTGGCTTTGTTGGGCAGCTGAGGGCTCGGGATGGTAGTGCTGCCCGCCCTGTAGGAGCCTGCCCCCTCAGGAGTGCTGCAGTGAGTGGGGCTGAGTTTGGACTCTATGGGCCTTCTATGATGAAGGGGACTGTTGCGGTGGGCACTGTAAAGGGGGTCGTTTTGTTTCTGGGTTGGGTGGGACAGTGGGTTTTCCAGGCTGAGCTGGACACAGTGTTGCTGGTAGCGGTGGGTGTCACCCTGGAGATTTGGCATGGGGCTGCGGCAGCAAAGGCTGGGGGCGAGCCCTTGCTCTGGCACTGCTCGCTGCTGCTGCTGCTCGGGGTTCAGGGGGATACGCCAGGACTGGGCTCGGGCTTTCACCGCTGCCTCCGGCTGGGGGAGCGAGCGGGGGCGGCTCTCTTCCTCCTCCTCCTCCTCCTCCAGCCGCCGCAGCTGCTCCAGCAGCAGCCGGTACTGCCGTGAGTCGGCTCCCTGCAGCTCCGGGCAGGACCCGCCCTGGGCTGGGGGTCGGAGCGCCGGGGACGCCCACTGCCCGCGGGGAGGCGCCCCGTTCTCGGGCAAGCCGCGAGCGAGCCCCGGGCCGCCTGTAGCACCGATTCGCGCGGCTCCGGGCTCCTGGAGCCGGGCGGGGCCGCTCTGAGGATGTAAACAGCGGTCGGGGAGCCCCGGGGGACGCTGCCCGGCTCCCTCGCTCCTGCTCTGAGCCCTGTTCCCGGAGAGCTCGGCTCCAGCCTCTGGCCCCCTCCTGCTCCTGCTGCATTGCTCCGAGCTGACTCCCAGCAGGTACCCGGGGTAGCCCCATACAGGCACGGGGTTGTCCCTGAGGTCACCCCCTTCCTCCTCCTCCTGCTGCTGCTGCTGCTGGGTGTCAGTGCAACCCGTAGCACCGTTTGGAAGTGGCTTGCCCCCCAGCAGAGAGAGCACGTCCCCGTTCTTGTAGCTGGGGCTGACCCTCTTGTGCATGCTGCTGCTGCTCGCTGGGGCCGGGGGCTCACCCGGCCAGCTCTGCCCTTGCACCTCCCCCGGGACCCGGCTGCGCCCTTTCGGTTCGGCCCGCTGCTTGTCCGCGTCCGGATTCCCAGCAGCCGGCTCCTCCTCCTCCTCCTCCAGCTTCATTTTCTTTGAATGTTGGAGCCCTGCTGCTGAAGGCTCGGCCAGGACATGTTTCACGCCGCCGTTGGGGACGCCGAGCTTTTCCTGCTGAGGCCGGGGGCTGTCACAGTTTTCCGAGATTTCCTGAGCGTGACCCGCTGCTGAGTTGCTTCTCACACCGTCCCATTTGCAGTCTCCATTGAACTGGTGTTGCTGCACCTCTCTTCCGTTCTCCCCTTTCTCTGTGTGCTGCTCAGGAGAGTGATAATGGATCGGTAGTACTGGACTCAGCCCCTTGTCCTCGACATGACCGACTCTTTCCTGTTCCATCTGGTCTGCCTGAGGGCCATCCACAAAGTTACCCACTGAACGTATCTGTCGGTGGAAGGAGAAAAGAAAAGATTCTCTTTACATTTTCTGAAGTGGCAAAATACACCATCTTCACAAGTTAACGCATACCATCGGTTTAAAGTTCAACTAATCTGTGCCACATTGCAGACAGATATTAAACACTTCAACATTCCCCTCGTATTCAGTTTAGTTAACAGATGTGAGATCCCACATCACAGATGTCAGCTGTATGTGTAAATGCTCAAAGACTGACTAACCCACAGCAAGCAAATCTCGCACTCTCTTTCAACCACTCCACTCCAAAACACTGCTGCACTACATTTTCTTGTACACTCTTTGGTAAAATCTCTAAATAAAAACCGAAAGAACTACGGCTGCTGAACGTCAGAAACAAGAACAGAAATCGCTGGAAAAACGCGGCAGCATATGTGGGGAGAAGTCAAGAGTTAAGGTTTCGGGTCTAGTGACCCTTCCTCAGAACTGGTTTTGTTAAAAAATATCTAATTTTTTTTAAAAACAAATGCAAAAAGCAAGAGAGAAATAAAACTATTTACACTTCACAGCTTCACAAACAGCCTACATGTTGTGTTGTGGGGGGTGAGAAACTGTGGAATATGAGCAGCAACTGCGTTTCTGTGCGGTACCCTCTATGTAACCCTGACAGCAACTTTGTAATTTTGTCCCAAAACATTCGCCTGCAGTTTCAGTGGGATGTAGTTCGGTAGTTTTAGGATATAAAAGTGAGTAATACTGGCTTCTATCTTTTTCCAAAGTTGGCGTTTTAGGTGCACTAACAATAGGTCAGAAGCTAACCCTTGGTAACTAAAGGACCCATTAAGATGGGGAGTAATGCATTTTCCCGCGAAAAGCACGTACTTCCCACCATACTGAGGGGAAAACAGCAAAAAGTTGGGCTGAGCTCATGTCTCAGAGTTGTTGGTCCCCTTTGGATTATGCACATAAGGGACCTAACTCATAGTTAAAGCCCTTCGTTTCAACAATTGTTTTTGCCAGAGCCGCTGAGTTTTCCAGCAATTTCAGATCTCAGCAGGTCTGGTTAGGTGGATGGGTGATGCTAAGTTGCCAGTTGTGTCCAGGGCTGTGTAGTTAGGCGGATTAGCCGTGGGAAATGCAGCATTTCGGGGACCGGATAGGTCTGGGTGGGATGCTCTTCAATGAGCCAAAATGATCATCCCTGCTTCCACACGTAGGGATTCTATGAAATTTCTAGACCGCTGAATCATAAAATTCTATAACCTCAGCTTCCCCAAGCTCCCCTGGCTTCCTTTCATCCAATGCACCGTTTCTACATTATCATTCTTAAACCATGATCTTCTCCTCTTATTTTAGCTTTAAAGCTCTTAACGCAGCTTACAGTGCCTGTTTTCTTTAATGTGGACTGCACCATCTTCCTGATGCCAATTCATTAATTGTAAACACTCCAGAGATTGCATCCTGCACTTTCACTAAATCTTTGAGTCTTCCTTCATTGAACACTACATCTAGTCATCTGCTCATTCCCTATTATTATAGCCTTTATTCTCTCCCTTTCATTATTCAGTGTTTGATTTTCTTCAGGACATACAATCTGTTTATTTTTTGAGACATTTCACTGCTTCTGCAAAGTTATGACGGTGGAAATTATTACTGTGTGTTATACATATGCTCAATCAATTCTGTTCTTAGCCTTTTGCATCCAGATTGAGGAGGTGTCTATTCTAAAGACCCGGAATTGGTTTTCGTATGCTTATTTACTGGGACCTTTGGAAGCCTGACACTACTATTTTCAGCTTAGTGGTGATTCTATTATCTCTGGGTTGGAATGTTATTTCCCAAACCAGAGATTTGTGCATATAGTACTGCACTTAAATGTATAGATTAAGGCAATAATACATTGATAGAAATGATGTCAGTTTCTTGGAGCTGATGTTATTTCAAAGAAAAATTGAATCGCTTCTCTATATCCTGCCTGATATTTATCCAACAATATCATTGAAAAATATAGATTTTTATGCTTATTTTCACTCTGGTGTTTGAGACACCTTGTAACATTAATTACATTTCAAATGTGTGCAAAGTAATTTGAGATATCCTAAAAGTTGTAAAAGGTACTATAGCGATGCCAAATAAAAGCAGAAAGATCTGGCAGCAACTATGGAGGTAACTGGACCTGAAACATTAACTGATTTCTCTCCATAGATGCTACCAGACCCGCTGAGCAATTTGTTTTTGTTTCTTATTTCCATCATGTGCAATTTTCTTTCTTTTTGCTGTATAAATGCGTTGCTCTCTGTCCCTCACTCTCACTGTTCCATTTCTTTCCACTCTTTTGTTTCATCTCCAAATATCCAAATGCTACTGGATGTAGGTTTGCTCGCTGAGCTGGAAGGTTCACTTTCAGATGTTTCATCACCATACTAGGTAACATCTTCAGTGAGCCTCTGAATGAAGCACTGGTGGTGTAGCCCCCTTTCCATATATTCTAAATAGAAAGCGGGCTACGCCACCAGTGCTTCATTCAGAGGCTCACTGAAAATGTTACCTAGTATGGTGATGAAACATCTGAAATCGAATCTTCCAGCTCAGCGAGCAAACCTACATCCAGAACCTCAACGTGAGCTACAAATCTTCTCAAAACTCGCTATCCAAATGCTACCTTTTTTCCAGTATGACTGAAATGTGGAATTTGATGATTTTCACCCTTGTCAGTGTGTCAGGAATGTGAGATAACTTTGTTAGTGTGCAGAATATTTCAATGACTTTTATTTTAAAGTATCACCTATGATTCCTAATTCTGTATCATTTCAGAACAGCAACAGATAGCAAATGTCAAGACCTAGAGGTTTGGTGGCTGATGCGATATCCTACTGTAACTTTACCTAGAGACTGGCTGGAACCCCAGAGAAATCACATGAACATACTTGCACAAAAATTAGGAGACCACTCCCAGAATTTCCAGTTCAAGGTGATTTCCAGAAGCTGCAGTTATAAATAGACAATGAAAAGAAGCTCAGAATCACGCAGCACCTTGTCATGTTTTCATGGAATTCTACAAAACCTTTTGAAGCTCAGTCATTGGTGATACTGAGAAGTGCAGCAAACAATATATCTGTTCCAAAATCAGCAAACAATGTATCTGTTCCAAAATCCCCAAACAACACATCAGCTGTACTGTTTTTTTTGTGATGTTGATCGAGGGATGGCCAGGATACTGAGGGAATCCTCTGTCCTTTTTTTTTGCGCAATGTCAACTGATCTTTTGCAAACATCTGAACAGACAGTTTAGTATCTTGTCTCTTACAATGCAGCCCTCCCTCAATACTGTACTGCTGTAATGGAGTATCAGTTTGTGTACTCAAACCTTGAAGATGAGACTACTATCACTGACCCAAGGCTGATGCTAAACCTTAGCTTGTCAAATACATTCCAACATATTCTGCACCAAACTTCTAATTTTGGTGAGAACCTCCAGTTTTAAAACTGTTAAATAGCCGTTCCAATGTAATATAGTTGGATTCCAGAACCTGCAATGTAACTGGCCCAATAAATATTGATCTTATATAAAGCAGGCAAATAAAGAGAATCTACCCCTGCCCCCAACTCACTGCCTTCCTGTCAAAGGAGCAGACGGTTGTGGATCCTAGTCATGTTGTAAATAACAGCTTGGTGTTTCTAATCCAAGCTGTGAGGAAACTAGAGCTTAGGTCACGCTTGCTGAGTATGGAATTCTAAAGCTCCCACAGTAATGGGTGTTAACCCTTACACTGTTCACTCTGCCATACTTCAGTTTAAAATTCGAAAGGACTTGGCTTAATGACCCTTATTTACCTCTCCTACTTTAAAGAAAATGTACTTTGGTCAATTTGCAAGGGAGCTGGCCTTACTCCTAACTGAAACCACAAACTAATTGGAAATATGCTTTTTTGCAGATTCATATCGTACAGAAGAGGCCCTTCAACCTATAGAGTATGCGCCAACAATACTACACTAAACTTACACCCCTCTAGATTAGAGTGGTGCTGCAAAAGCACAGCAGGTCAGGCAGCATCCGAGGAGCAGGAAAATCGACATTTTGGGCAAAAGCTCTTCAACAGGAATGAAAGGTTTTTGCCCGAAATGTCAATTTTCCTGGTCCTCGGATGCTGTTTGACCTGCTGTACTTTTCCAGCACCACTCTAATCTAGACTCTGATCTCCAGCATCTGCATTCCTCACTTTTTTGCCTAGTTAAATTTACACCTGTCCCACATTCCAGCTCATGGTCCATAGCCAAGCTTTCCTGTGCAGCCTCTTCTCTCTCTATCACCTGTGGAATTTACCAGAGTTTCCACTGGAAAATAATTCCTACGTATCATGGTATTATACAATCCCTACAGTATGGAAGCAGGCCGCTTGACCCATTGAGTCCAGACCGACCCTTCGAAGAGCAGCCCACCCAGACCAACCCTACCCCTGTAACCTGACATTTCCCAAGGCTGATCCACCTAACCTGCACATCTCTGGACACTACGGACAATTTAGCATGGACAATCCATCCAAACTACACATCCTTGGACTGTGGGAGGAAACTGGAGCACCTGGAGGAAACCACACAGACACGGGAAAAACATGCAAACTCCACACAGACAGTTGCCCAAGGCTGGAATCAAACTCAGGTCCCTGGTACTGTGAGGTAGTAATCATAGTATCATCACAGTAATAGAAGCAGGAGTAGGCCATTTGGCCTGTCGAACCTGCTCCACCATTCATTAAGGTCATGGTTGATCTATTCATCATCTCAGCTCCTCCCACCTGCATTATCCCTGTTAACCTTAATTCCCTTACCACGCAACTGGGTCTTGAATATTTTTAATGAAACTGTCTCGACTGCTTCCTTGGGCAGACAATTCCATAGATTTACTGCTCTCTGGGAAAAGCAGTTCCTCCTCATCTCTGTCCTAAATCTACTCCCCTTAATCTTGAGGCCATGTCAAGTCAGAGTCTCATCCACCAGTGGAAACAACTTGTTTGCCTCTATCTTATCTCTCATGTTCATAATTTTGTATGTTTCTATAAGATCCCCCCTTCATTCTCATGGTGAGAGCAACAGACAGGAGATTCTGTGGTTGCAAATGAGACTGCAAGTGGTATGCCGCCTCCATGGTGACAGGGTGAGGGATATCTCGATGGAGTCTACAGGATTCTTAAGGGGGAGGGAGAGCAGCCAGAAGTCATGGTACACCTCAGTACCAATGACATAGGTAGGGAAAGGACTGAGAACCGGATAAGAGAATATAGAGAGTTAGGTTGGAAGCTAAAAGGCAGGACAAGCAGAGTAGTAATCTCAGGATTGCTCCAGGTGCCACGGGCTAGTGAGGCTAGGAACAGAAAGCGAGTGCAGATGAACACATTGCTGCAGGTGTAGGAGGGAGGGTTTCAGATATGTGGATCATTGGGATATATTCCAGGGAAGGTGGGATCTGTACGAGGACAGGCTGCACCTGAACTGGAGGGCGCCAATATCCTGGCCAGGAGGTTTGCTAGAGCTCTTCGGGAGGGTTTAAACTAGATAGGCAGGGGTTGGGAAACGGAGCTACAGATCAGATGATGGAGTAGGTAGTGAACAGTCAGATACAGCGTGCAGACAATCAGAGGAGGGATGTTGGGTGTCTATTTCAACGCAAGAAGTATTAGGAGTAAGGGTGATGAACTTAGAGCATGGATCAGTATTTCAAACTATCATGATGTGACCAAGGTTGCAGCAGGACATTGACAGGATGCAGAACTGGGCTGAGAAGTGGCTGATGGAGTTCAATCTGGAAAGGTGCAGAAGTAACTGGGCTGTTGTCATGGGTGACTTTAACTTCCTTAATATTGATTGGAGCCTCCTTAGTTCAAATAGTTTGGATGCAGAAGCTTTTGTCAGGTGTGTCTAGGAAGGGTTCCTGATGCAATATGTAGATAGGCCGAATAGAGGGGAGGCCACATTGGGTTTGATACTTGGCAACGAATCTTGCCAGATGTCCAATTGTCGTGACACAACTCCCTGACCTTTACTATATTCATGGAGAGGCATAGGAGCAGACGGTAGGTGTAAGTATTTAATTGGGGGAGAGGGAATTACAGTCTGAGGAAGTAGGGGAGATCCTTAATGAATACTTTGCTTCAGTATTCACTATTGAGAGGGACCTTGACGTGTGAGAGGACAGCGTGAACAGACTGACATGCTTGACCAGGTTGATGCTAAGGAGGAGAATGTGCTGAAAATTAAGAAACAAAGGGCTAGATAAATCCCCTGGACCAGACGGGATATACCTAGGTTACTACAGGAAGCGAGGGAAGAGATTGCTGTGTCTTTGGAGATGACTTTTGCGTCCTCACTGTCCACTGGAGTACTGCCAGATAATTGGAGGTGACAAATGTTATTTCCTTGTTCAAGAAAGGGAATAGGGATAATCCTGGGAGCTGCAGACCAATCAGTCTTGTGTCAGCAGTAGGAAAATTATTGGAGAGGATTTTGAGAGGTAGGATTTATGACTACTTGGAAAACTGTAGTTTGATAGTATGGTTTTGAGGGGGTCAGGTCGTGCCTCACAAACCTTACTGAATTCTTTGAGGATTTAACAAGACACATTGAAGTTAGAGTAATGGATGTGGTGTACATGGATGTTTAGCAAGGTGTTTGATAAGGTTCCCCACAGTAGGCTCATTCAGAAAGTAAGGAGGCATGGGATACAGTGAAATCTGTACAGAATTGGCTGCCCCATAGAAGATAGAGGATAGTGGTAGATGGAAAGTGTTCAGCCTGGAGCTTGGTGATCAGTGGTGTTCCGCAGGGATCGGTTCTGGGACCTCTGCTCTGTGATTTTCACAAATGATTCGGATAAGGAAGTAGAAGGGTGGGTTAGTAAGTTTGCCGATGACATGAAAGTTGTTGGTGTGGTGGATCATGTGGAGGGCTGTTGTAGGTTGCAACGGGACATTGACAGGAGGCAGAACTGGGCTGAGAAATGGCAGATGGAGTTCAACCTGGAAAAGTGTGAAGTGATTCATTTTGGAAGGTCCAATTGGAATGCAGATTACAGGGTTAAAGGCAGGATTCTTGGCAGTGTGGAGGCAGAGGGATCTTGGGGTCCATGTCCATAGATCCCTCAGTCACCCAAGTTGTTAGGGTTGTTGAGAAGGTGTATGGTGTGTTGGCTTTCATTATCAGGGGGATTGAGTTTAAGAGTTGCGAGGTTATGCTGCAGCTCTACAGAGCCCTGTTTAGACCGCATTTGGAATATTGTGTTCAGTTCTGGTCGTCCCATTATAGAAAGGATGTGGAAGCTTTAGACAGGGTGCAGAGGAGACTTACCAGGAGGCTGCCTGGACTGGACGGCATGTCTTATGAAGAGAGGTTGAGGAAGCTAATGCTTTTCTCGTTGGAGCGAAGGAGAATGAGAAGTGACTTGATAGAGGTGTACAAGATGATGAGAGGCACAGATAGAGTGGATAGCCAGAGATACTTTCCCAGGGTGGAAATGACTATCCCAAGGGGGGACAATTTTAAGATGATTGGAGGAAGGTTTAGGGGAAATGTCAGAGATCAGTTCATTACACAGAGTTGTAGATGTGTGAAATGCACTGCCAGTGGTGGTTCTAGAGTCAGATACATCAGGGACATTTAAGTGACTCTTGGATAGGTAGTGTAATGAAGGGTATGTAGGTTAGTTTGATCTTTAGAGTAGGATAAAAGGGCGGCAAAACATCGAGGGCCAAAAGGCTGGTACTGTTGTGTTGCTCTATGTTCTTCTAAATTCTAGCAAGTACAGTCCCACGCAGCTCAATGTTTCCTCATAGGGTAACACCCTCCTCCTGTATTAACCTGGTGAACCTCCTCTGCATTGCTTCCAAAGCCAGTATATCTCTCCTCAATTAGAGAGATCAGCACTGCGCACAATACACCAGATGTGACCTCACCAACACCTTGTACAATTGCAGCAGAACCTCCCTGCTCTTCAATTCAATTCCTCTCGAAACCGAGCCACTGCGTCACCTTGAATGGTATTGGGGGTCCTATGTATTATGGTTTTACACAAGAAATAGGCCTCATACAGAAATTAGACAGACAATTTGGGCACCTCTAGTAAACCCCAATTAAAACAGGGTTGGCAGTTCCACCTGTTATAACGAGGCAAAACAGCTTCCAATCCTATTTTGAGGACAGAACACAAGGGGAGGCCATTCAAACTGAACTCTCTTCTTCACTCCCCCCCCCAATTAATTTCCCAACTTATGGTCTTGCAATTTTCAAATCAAATCGTACTTGGGAGCTTCTTAAAGGAAATTTGACCCCATTTGGAGAGTTCTGCTGGTAGGTGCAGGTCCAGCATTGAATTTAACAAGCATCCTCAATAGTTTTCACATTAATTAATTAAGAGTCATACAGCATGAAACAGACCCTTCAGTCTAACCAGTCCATGCTAACCATAATCCCAACTAAACTAGTCCCACCTACCTGCGCTTGGTCCATATCCCTCCAAACATTTCTTTTTCATGTACTTATCTAAATGTCTTTTAAATGTTGTTGTTGCTGTACCTGCATCCATCACTTCCTCTGGAAATTCATTCCATACGTGAACCACACTGTGTTTAAAACAAAACAGTGCCCCTCATGTCGTCTTAAATATTTCTCCTCTCACCTGAAATATGCCCCCTCGTCTTGAAATACCCCATCCACTCTTGGGAAAAGACATTTGCCATTCAGCGTATCTATAACCCCTCATTATTTTACAAAACTCACGTTACCTCTCAACCTTCTACGCTCCAGTGAAAAAAGTCCAAGCTTATCCAGCCTCTCCTGATGACTCAACCCTGCCATTCCCAGCAACATCCTGGTAAACTTCTTCTGAACCCTCTCCAATTTAATAATATTTTTTATAGCTGGGAGACCAGAACTGGACAGAGTACTCCAGAAAAGGCCTCACCAATGTCATGTACAACCTCAACATTACCTTCCAACTCCTATACTCAAAGGTCTGAGCAATGAAGACAAATGTCTTCTTAACCACCCTTTCTGAAGGTGATGCAAACATCAAAGAGTTATGTACTTGAACCCCTATGCCACTCTGTTCAACAACACTGCCCAAAGCCGAACTTTTAATCGTATAACTCTTGACTTTGTTTGTTTTAGCAAAATGCAACACCTCCCATTTATCCAAATTAAACTCCATTTACCACTCTTCAGCCCATTGACACAATTGATCAAGATCTGTTTGCAATATTAGATAACCTTCTTCGTTGTCCACTGTTGATCACTAATTTATGAGTATGGAATAATTTATATTCTCAGATCAAAGGAGAATGTAAGAGGCAAGTTTTGTTTTAGTGGTAGGAGTCTGGAATGTGCTGCGAGGGGTAGTGGTGCAGGCAGATACAATAGGGGCATTCAAAGGGACTTTTGGAGAAGCATATGAATACGGTAGAAATGGAAGGAAATGGACCAAGGGCAGGCAGAAGAGATGAGTTTAATTTGTCATGTTTGGCACAACATAGTGGACTGAATGGCCCATTCCTGTGCTCTACTGTTCTATACCAATTTTGATATAATTGCAAATATGAAATGTGCCTCAACATCGAGGCTGATATGTAACAGTATGCGTGCTATCAGTGAGGAGTCTTGTGGGAATGGGGAACATGATATTTCATTCAATGGGAAAGCAGGCAACCTTTTTTATTTGCTGTCCACAGGTTGAGGAGACTCCCTCTGGGAGTCATGCATTGGAAATCATCCAGAGGACACTGCACTTCAGAAATAGTTATCACATTTAGAGCAAAGAAGAACCATCACATTTTGCTCAAATAATAGTGTGGGTTGGTGGGAGGAATCTGAAATATTGCTGGGAGTGGATGAAAAACATTGCTGATGTACATTATTGGAATGGGTGGATCTAAATTATTGGGATATGGGTGGATCTGAATGGAATGATTCAGATAACAGTCTGCTGTGTTTTTGAGTAGGATTAAAATCTGTTTGAAGTCAAACAGGTTTCACAACTTCTCAGTGCCTGCCTCTGACACTCACTTCTGATCTGCTGCTCTTAAGAGTCAATGAGCTGCAAACTCTTTATTACCCTGCAGTGTGGTACAATACCAGCCAGCTTTGTGGAAGGTAACTTTGTAGATAAGCCACCATCCTGCAACAAAGTTGGTCATTTTCCCATCACACCCTAGCAGCTGGTGAATGCCACCCCTTGCTGACTCTTGCCTTTTAAACCAGGACCAGTTTCTCAGGATGTAGGCACACTGGACAGACCAGCAATTAATTGTCCATTCCTCATTGTCCTTGAAGATAAGAGAAAGGGCTAATTTCTTGAACCACTGCATTCCATGCTGGATGGACAGTGCTT
Organism: Chiloscyllium plagiosum; assembly: GCF_004010195.1. Taxonomy (NCBI): domain Eukaryota; kingdom Metazoa; phylum Chordata; class Chondrichthyes; order Orectolobiformes; family Hemiscylliidae; genus Chiloscyllium; species Chiloscyllium plagiosum. Next base: position 143,847,135 of record NC_057711.1, on the reverse strand, counting down.
TTGGAAAGGAACTTCTCAGATTATGACCCAGGTTTCAAAATGCCACTTCTTGTCCCTCACCATGCAGCTTTTAGCTGAGGAAAGTTCTATTTGGTTTTTTTTAAACCGCCTAGTACTGGCAACTCAAGATCACTAAGGACCAAATCCTGTTGAGGGAAAGTAGGCTATTTTCAGTTGCCCACTCGATTTATATTCGATAGATGTAGATTTTTGGATAGTCATGCAAAAGCTTGTATTACAATGGAATTACCATCTGAGAAAATAAATTACTCCATACCGTTAAACTAATGATAAATACCTTCCAATTATTTTGTAATCTTTATTGCACTGGCATTTGCCTACATGTTTGCTTGTTCTTGTGCATTACACAGTGAGCTATGGCTGTTTGCTGGTGGCAACACTTAGCATCTCAAAGTGTGAATTTAAAGCTGATCAAGCTGGGAAATTGAACTCCATAAATCTGCTAAGCTGTCCACTGGGAGAAACAGTGATCGTATCTGCCGGTTCGACCAAGTCACAAATAGTTCCCTGCAGTCCCTCAGGATAAAGAGCCTGTGGATCCTGTCCACGTGGTTAACACTAACACTAAAAAGGCCTTGCAAACCACTCATTTGCAAAAGCAATTCTTGTGGCCATTAAATCTTGCCAGTGTCACCCATTTCCCAGGGGCAACGGACAAAACAAAACTCAGAAGGGGCACAAAACCCCTCTAAGATTCTGCTGCTTCTCCCACACCACTACCATAAGGGAGGCCAACAAGACCCATTCTGTGTCCATGAGTTGCAAGGAAATAAGACAGCTCAGTGGTTAGCACTGCTACTCACAGTGCCAGAGACCCAGGTTCAAATCCAGTCTCAGATGACTGTCTGTGTGGAGTTTGCGCATTCTGCCAGTGTCCGTGTGGGTTTCCTCCCACAATCCAAAGATGTGCAGGTCCTGACGAAGGGCTTCTGCCTGAAACGTCGACTGTCCTGCTTTTTGGCCCTGCCTGAACTACTGTGCTTTTCTAACACCACACTCCCGGCTCTGATCTCCAGCATGTCCAGTCCCCACTTTCTCCTCTGTGCTCAAATTGCCCAATGATCAAGGAAGTGTAGGTTATGTGCATTAATCAGGGGTAAATATAGAGTAATAGGGTAGGGGAATGGGTCTGGGTGGGCTCCTCTTCAGAGGGTCAGTGTGGACTTGTTGGGCCAAATGGCCTGTTTCCACACTGTAGGGATTCTGAATCTTCATAAAATCAGAGTCCGAAGTTTCTGCTCTTTAGATTCTAGTGGGATGGGAGTGTGTTGGGCGAGAGAAGAGTATTGGCCATGATAAACATGCAAACAGGCCCCAGAAAAGTGAATAACAACTTTTATAGATTGAGTCCTTTTTGCCTGTTTGAAGTGACCTCCTCTCCAACCTTCCCCTAACCACCACTTTAAGTGGGCAGATGGTAAGATTTCCAGCCAACAAAGAAACAGAAACCAAGACAAATCACTGACACTTGCACTAACAATCCCAAAACAGCACTGCGGCCCCCGCCACTGATAACACAAACTCCTGAAGTGCCAGTACTGGAATTGCAGTCCTAGTATAACCTCTGGCATCTGTGACCTGTGCAGTTTGAGCAAGTTGCTTCACCTCACTTGGAGTTCAGCCTACAAGCTGCTGATCATTTTAAATTCTGCTAAATATACTGAACAATGTTCCTAATGAGCTACAATTTAATTATTGGCATCTTTTTCTACAGTGCCAAGTTCCAACTTGCTTCAGTCGAGCCCATAAGCTTATTGAAATCCAATCTTTCCCATTCACCACATTTCAATGGGCATAATGAAGGACATTTGGCTTTGTTATAGCAAGGAAACACCAGTTTAGTTTTGGCTACATGTTGCCCTTGGATTGGTCAGGGTGAAAGCCTGTTATCCTGCCAATCTGAGCCATGCAACTATGCAGGAACTAAACAGAGACTTGGCATGCTCTCGTAAGAAGGAACAAAACTAAACTGCCCTTCAGCAACTGACTGGCACCCAGCACAACTGAAGCATATAAAGACACATGCAGGAGTCTAGCTGTACGTCAAATCACGGTAAGTTAATAACTTTAAGAACAGGAATTGGCCATTCCAGCGTATTTTGCCATTTAGTTACACGTCTGATTCGCATCTCAAATCAATTTTCCACCACTGTCTCACCAATACATCGAGAAACCAACTAGAGAAACAAGCCAATATAACAAACACAGAGAGTTGCCGATGCTGGAAACAAAGGCAGAAAGTACTGGAGGAATGTAGCAAGCCTGGCAGCATGTGTGGAGAGAGAAACAGAGTTAACATTTCAAGTCCGGTAAGCCTTTGTCAGAACTGAAAGAATAACTGGAAACAATGCATTACCCCTGTTTTTCTCTCAACAGATGTTGGCAGATCTGCTGTTTCTCCAATAATCTGTTCAAGAGGACAGGCCATTCTCGATTGGGTATAATGTAATGAAAAATGAATAATTGGTAATCTAGTTGTGCAAGGTCCTTTGGAGAAGAGTGACCAATAATATGATAGAATTCTACCCATCAGGTAGAGAGTGACACAGTTAATTCTGAGACTAGAATCCTGAATCAAAAGAGAGGAAACCACAATGGAATGAGGCATAAGTTGGCTATGATTAATTGGCAAATGTTATTTAAAGGGATTACAGTAAAAGGCAATGACAAGCAAAGAGCACATGGGTGTCTGCAACAATTGTTCATTCCTGACTGGCACAAAAGTAAAATGGAAAAGATGGCCACACCATGACTTACAAAGGGAATAACAGATTGTATTAGATCCAAGGGAGAGGCATTCAAATTGGCCGGAAAAAGAAAACAGACCTGGAGCAATTTAGAATTCAGCAAAGGAAAATAAAGGGTCTTATTAAGAAAGGGAAAACGGAATATGAAAGTAAGCTTGCAGGGATTTAAAACTGGCGAAACCTTTCTGTGGATATCTGAAAAGAAAATGATTGAAGACAAATGCAGATCGCTTACATTCAGAAACAGTGAATTTATAATAGGGAACAAAGATATGGCTGATCAACTAAAAACATAATTTTGGTTCTGTGTTCATAAAGACACAATACCATACCAGAAAAGATGGACATTCAGGGTTTAGTGACAGAGAGGAACCGAAGGGAATCAGCATTGGTGAGGAAATTGATGGGATTGGAATCCAATAAATCCCCATGCTCTGATAATCTACATTCAAGAGTACTTAAGGAAGTTGTCCTAGAAGTAATGCATCGGTGGATATCTTTCAAGATTCTTTAGACTTTGAAACAGTTCCTATAGATTGGAGGATAGCTAATATATCTCCTTAAGGGAGACAGAGAGAAAACCAGAAATTATAGACCAGTCAACCTGATATTGGCAATGGAGAAAATGCGAGAGTCGATTGTAAAAGAACAAATAACTGAGCATTTAGAAAACCATGGTAGGATCAGATAGAGTCTGCATGGACTTACAAAAGGGAAATCCGGCTTGACAATTTTACTGGACTTCTTTGAGGATGTAACTAGCAGAGTTGATCAGAGGAGCCAGCGGAGGTGGAGTATTTAGACTTGCAGAAGGCTTTCAACAAAGTCCGACATCTGAGACTAGAGTGTAAAATTGAAGTGCATGGGATTGGAGGTAGTGCATCGAGATAGATAGAAAATTGGTTGGCAAACAGGAAACGAAGAGTAGGGGTAAACTGTCTTTTTTCCATGTGACTTGGACAGACTAAGTGAGAGGGCAAGTACATCGCAATTGATTAATCCACAGAATGTATGTGAGGTTATCTACACTGTTTGCAAAAACAGGAAAGCAGATTATTATCTGAATGACTTTAAGATGAGAGGGGGAAATATGCAATGAGACCTTTGTATTCTTGTACACCAGTCAGTGAAAGTAAGCATGCAGGTGCAGCAGGCAATGACGCTAAATGGTATGTTGGCCTTCACAGTGAAAGGATCTGAGCAGAGGAGCAGGGATAAGAGATTCTGAGGAAGGAAGTTTTTGCCTAAGAGGGAGTGCAGTGAAATTTTTACCAGAATGATTCTTGAGATGGCAGGACTGATGAATGAGGTGATATTTAATTGGTTAGGATAATGTTCACTGGATTTCATATGAATGGAGGGGTGGGAAATCCCATAAAAACCTATAAAATTCTAACAGGACGAGACAGGCTAGATGCAGGCAGAATGTTCTCTATGGTGGGGGAGTCTAGAACGAGGAGTCACAGTCTAAGGAAACAGAGTAAACCATTTATGACTGAGATGAGAAGAAATTTCTCAGAGAGTGAAAGAGACAGAGAACTGTCTAGGCCAAAATATTGCATGATTTCAAGGAGGAGTTGGATCTAGCTAAAGGGATCAAAGGATATGGGGAGGGGGGGGAGGAGAGAGAAGAGAGCATAAATAAACTGGGTTGGATGATCAGCCATGATTGTAGTGAATGGAAGAGCCGACCTAAGGGCTGAATGGTCTACTCCTATTTTTCTGTTTTGTACTTTAATTATCTCATTTCCTCAGGTCTGTAGTTCCCAAGCTCTGTTTCTTTCATTTTGGAATACAGTGGAGTACTTTTCCCAATCATTAAAGGAAGTATTCTCATGCACTGCAACATTTATACAATGTTGATCAATGCAGTGGTTAAAATACCTTTGGGGTACAGCCTCGTGGTCAATCACTGAAGGCAAACCTATAATAGAATAGCTAACTATTGAAGAGATTGTGATTTGTACTTCAAAGCCAGTGAAATAAGGAATCAAAAATAGCTGATATTTTTCACTTGCACATCCACTTGACTCATCATTTCTATGAAATGCCATGAACCATATGAACTTATGGAAGAGCCTTGATTCTATAAATATTGTGGGCTGTTTGCTGGAATCAACGCAGGCAGCAAGGGTGGGGGATATTGGGTCGGTTAGATGCCTGCACCCCAGGTCCGGGAAAAATCTGGTGCAAACGGGATGTGGCTACAAATTCTTGAATTGGGTCTGAATCACCAGTTTTAAAGTATGACTCTGCAAAAAAAAAAAAATCCAGGCCTAGACTTTGTTCAACATTGATGGAAATCTGATCTGATTGGTGAAAATCTGATTGAATGTTGAAACGTATCAGTCAAATCAGTTGAATATAAATTGGAGGAATTCACAATTACATTTTATTCTGATCAAACTGCATTTTGACCAAGTCCAGTCTCCAAAACACACTAACCATGATATTCACCACATGGCATTGTAGAACAAGAGGGCGGGGCTATGCTCAAGAAACCCAGAAAACTGATTCGTTCAGAAACCATTGTGTTGCAACTCACATCCGTTATGACAGTAAATGGCCTTGGTACAGCTTTTTCTAAAATAATCCTGCATAATGTTGTTGAACGTCCCCTACTATTGGGAAAAAGTGAGGACTGCAGGTGCTGGAGATCAGAGTAGAGGGTGTAGTGCTGGAAAAGCACAGCAGGTCTGACAGCATCCGAGGAGCAGGAGAAGCCTGATGAAGGGCTTCTGCCTGAAATGTCGATTCTCCTGCTTCTCGGAAGCTGCCTGACATGCTGTGCTTTACCAGCACCACACTGTGCCCTACTATTGTTCTGTTAGGATGTTTATGAAGGGTTTCCTCTCAGTCCAAAATCAGTCATAGTGTTAACAAAAAAAGACCAAGTACTGACTCTTGAGGTGCATCAGCTCCAACCCTTCTCCAGTTGCAGTAACTTTTATTAACTCTAAATATTTCTCAACTGTCATTTAACTAACTTTTTTACACAAGCAGCTACATCTCCCCTTATGCTATATGCCTGAATCTTTTGCAACAAGTTTCCTGAGATATTTTATTAATGTTCTGGTATTCCCTATCCAGCACATAAAATCCACTCCCTTTCTACATACAAATAAATTATTCAATATAAAAATAAACCTCTTTAATTCAACAAACACAACTTATTTAAGAAATGAGTGCTGAATGCTTTTGATTATCTTCATCTCCAATTACTCACTAATTTGATCTCAAGTTAAAATTATAAAATTATTTTTTCCAGTGTCTGCTCATGATTCGATCCTTCTTTAAAATATTAAGATATTGTAAAAAAAAATTGACAGATCTTTTTAAAAACCTGATGCATTATTTATCAGTTTCACAAGTTTAACCAGAAAGCTTCCAATAAGTGTCGAGAAAATTGATGGTTAACGTTCCGTGATCTGTGACAGTTATTTATGAAAATTACTGAAAGTCTGATAAGTTACTAATTCTGCAAGTGAACAGAAATTGAAAATCTTGAATCATCTTTGATCTGTACCAAATATAGTAATTCTTGTAGACTGTATTAGTGTGGAAATACAGATAGAAATTAGTGGAAACTCCCAGCAGTCTGCCTGGTAAAGGTGGACTCATGTTCTGGGTAGCAGCAGACCTGCTGAGAGGTCCAATGCCAAGCACTTTAGATTTCCATCTTTCAGCACAGTTTCCAGTTGAGTAAAAATGAAGTCATTTTTACTGTGACTTCCTGTTACATGAATACTTTGTCCTGATTTTGTTCCATTACCACATCTACACACTCAGTTGGTACCATAATTTGCAACAGCTGAAGTTTCAATTTCAACTGAATAATGGTAACTATTTATTAATTGTATGGCCATAAAAATGCAACTTTTCCACAAAATGCATCTCCAAATCATATTCAAATATCTTATTGAGGAATGCTGCATTCTTTGAGGAATCAGACTTTGAGATGTTAAACTGGGGTCCTGTCAGCCCCTTCAAGTTGAGGTAAATTATTTGTTTATAATATGTTGAAGAAAGGCAAAGTTTTCACCAATATCCTAGCTAACATTTATTCCCTTAACTAAGCGCACTCAAGTCAGACTAATGATGCATTGGATAAGCGGTAGAGTTAGTTATCTCAAACACTTCTTGGGCATACAATGCAACATACAGTTCTCTCAGAAGGTGTCTCACCAAAATATTACAAATGCAGATATAGAGTTATACAAAGTAAAGCTTCCCCTACATTTACACATTCCCTAGGCCATACATAAGTACAGTGTAGTTTTGAATCTCCCATCGCATTGTCCATGCCCTCCGGTCTGAAAATACACTGAATATCTACAGAAGAACTATCCCTGTACACTGTTCCATCAACACACTCCAGATCAGATCAGATCAGATACAGAGTAAGTCACTCACTGCAATATCCCCCTCATCACACTTAAGTGAGGACAACTGTGTATTTATAGAATAAAGCTCCTTCCTTGCTGTCGTTGCAGTGACCAATGGAGTGCATATAGGTGTGGTGCAGGTCAGTTAATGTAAAGAGCCCTATGTTGTTTAATCCTACTTAGACAGGTAAAGCATTGGGCAGACATTGAGTAAAGCTCTATCTACATTGCCATCAAACACTTTCAGTATAATTATACAATTAAAAATCACACAACACCAGGTTATAGTCCAACAGGTTTAAATGGAAGCACACTAGCTTTCGGAGCGACACTCCTTCATCAGGTGATTGTGGAGGGCTCGATCGTAACACAGAATTTATAGCAAAAATTTGCAGTGTGATGTAACTGAAATTATACATTGAAAAATTATAGTCTTGGTTCGGTACAGAGTAAAACTGTCAGTATTTCATGAAACACTCCAAGATCAGTTAGTTACAGCATAAATCTTCCTCCAAACTGCCCAATGAACATTCCCATAGCATGAACAGTACAGGTTAGATACAGAGTAAAACTACTTTTAGACTGTCCCATAAAACACTACCAGGGCAGACACACTGCAAATTACCGATTCCCCCAACACTATCTAGGGACAGCTGTACCACCTGTTAGAGTAAAGCTTCTTTTTACACAGTTCCTATAAATTCTCCAATGGTCGGTAGAATGCAGGTGAGAGTTAAAGTCCATCTACTCTCCCAGTACAGGGACAGTGTAGATTAGATATTGAATAAAGCTCCCTTTACATGAAACCTTGTGTGTTTGATTAACCATTAAGGCTAGATACTAACTAAAGTCCACTCTGCACAATCCCAATAGACACTCCTAGCACAGGGAGAACATGAATTATATATAAAGCAAAACCTCCTCTACACTGTCTCATCAGGTCCTAGAATAGGTACAGCATAAATTCAGAACACAGTAGTGGTCTCCCTGTATCATCATATTGTGCAAACAAATACTCCCAGGGCAATTAAAGTACGCAATGAAAGCAAAATACTGTTAAACCTGAATTAAAAACAGAAAAATCCTGGAATTACTCAGCAATTCAGGCTGATTCTGTGGAAAGAGAAGCAGAGTTAACATTTTGAGTCAAATTTGACTTTTTTTTCAGGTCAGGTATAGCAGTGGCTAGACTCAGAGTAAATCTTCACCATTGAACAATCTTGGGCCAGGTAGAGAATCTCTTCTGAAGAAGAGATTTTGGCTGATAACTTTGGCTTGAATTGAGTGCTGCCTGTGGGTGCTAGGTTTGGACTCGGCAAGGCTACACAATTTGACAGATTGGTCTACCCAAATCTTGCTGCCTTCCCATTGGAATTAACTCAGCGCTGGGAAGGCTATCCTGTCCTATCACCAGTTGAAGCCTGAAGTAGTAAATGAAGGACCACTTAAACAGGTCTCTGCCTGTTGCTACTGGAATTAACCCAGTTTTGGGTGTGTCTGTCAATGCGTACTGTGCCTGACACATCAACCTGGGCTAGGAGCTTGCCAGCTGTCGTGTGGGAGATAGGCGTGAGTCCCTCAATCAAAGGTACTCCCTGCCAGATCGATGGACTGGACACAGGGTAGCTAGGAGTCACCCCTATTTTTCCACATGTCCATGGTCTCTGTGATTCCAAAGCCAGAGAGTGTCACACACCACACATCATTTACTTTTGATCTTGCACCTCTGCAGTCCTGGCTGCTCTTAGAGCTTCAGTCAAGGCCTCTGACTGGCAATTCTTTCTGTACGGGACTTGTATTCCTGAGGTCTTAATATCAGGCAAAGACCAACCAGTGGTCTTGCTCATTTACAAATCTTCCCTGGAAGAGGCAGCACAGGTCTCTTGCCAGGTCTGTTGAGGAGAGCAAATTTCCACTCACTAATGCTAATTTTCTTCATTGACCTGAGTGTCTCTGTCACTTTGTTTTTATACCTGTGGAATAATGCTCCCTCTAGAGTGTCCCATCAAATGTTCCCAGGTCATGTACAGTATTGTTTAATTCCTCCACTGCAATAAGTCATCAAGCATTCAAGCTACGTGCTGAATTGCAGAAAAGGATTGTACAGCTCCATCCACAAGCTCCCATCAAACTTTCAAATGTCAAGTACAGCATCTGTAAACAATAAAGATCCTGCACAGTTCCAACATACAATCAAAGGGCAGGTACGGTGGCTCAATGGCTAACGCTGCAGCCTCACAGTGCCATGGACCTGGGTTTGATTCCAGCCTCAGGCAACTGTGTGGAGTTTGCAGACACTGGGAGAATGTGCATCGGTTTCCTCTGGGTGCTCCAGTTTCCTCCCACAATCCAAAAAGATGTGCAGGTCAGGTGGATTGGCCAGGCTAAATTGTCCATAGTGTTAGGTGCATTAGCCAGAGGGAAATGGGTCTGGGTGGGTTACTCTTCGGAGAATCAGTGTGGACTTGTTGGGCCAAATTACCTGTTTCCACACTGTAGGGAATCTAATCATAGCTTCACTGTATTATGGAAAAAGTATTCTATTTCCCCTTCTGGTTCTTTTCCCCATTATCTTGATTCTGTGATCTGGTTACTGATCTTGTTACAATAGATGTTGTTTAGCCTAGCTAAATTTTACCAAAATTGTTCACAACTTTGATCACCTCAATTAAAATCACTCATTAACTTTTTCTGTTCAGAGTAGAACAATCCCAATTTTGCCATCTAATTGAAGTCTCTCACATCTGGTACAATTTTGGAGTGTCTCATTTGCATTCTCCCACAACAATTTCTACTTTGCTAATTACTATGTGAATTTCAATTGAAAGTTTAATTGATGTTTGACTGATCTGTGGCAATTTCCACTGAATCCTAACTGTTTCACTTGCTAATTGTTCAGAATTATGATTTTCTCATTTCCGGAGCTCCCTCCCTAGCTGTACAGTTTGAGTTAAAGCTAAACTGCAGCCAAACAGTGTAAACAGGCTGCAACTAACAGTTTGCAACCCAATCCAGGCTGAGGCCAGCACATGGACAGTTAAGTACAAGCATGGTGTATAAACGTAACGTTTGAACTTTCTCTGGTAATTGCAGCAAGTCAAACTATTCAATTGTTTGAGACAAAAGCCAGTTGCTTCACTCGACATAGTAACAAATCACCAAAGACGTAGTGACAAAAATATGGTTCATGTAATAAGTCAGTCAGTAAATGATCAGATGGATGTGATGGTAATTAAAAGCACATCCATTCTAAAAGTCTGCAGTTGATATACTGAGCTATCTCAAAAGGAGGACTAACATTTGCACATCTTTCACCATTTCAGGATATTCAGAGATGTTTTAGAAGCAAAGCTAAAATATAGTGACTATGTAGGAAACTGCAAGCAATTTGCAAATAGCAAGGTCTCAAAACAGCAGTTTGATGATGACCAAATAATGATAGATGATGGACAAATACTGGTAAGGAGACTGGTGAGCACTCTTTCAAACTGTATCTTTTATTTGCATATGAAGACCTTGCACTGCTTCAGATGTGAGTAAAGAACACTTTCCTTTTGCCTTTATTCAATCATATAATGATTCAGCACTGAAGGAAGTTTTCTCATGCCTTGTGCCTGTACTGGTTCTTTGGAGTTATCCATTTTGTCTCTGCAGAATTTTCCTGATTCAAATTTAAAAGTTATCATTGAATCTACTTCTGCCATATTTTAACATCAATTATAACGGTGTCTAATGGCATTTTCTCATGTTGCTGATTCTATTACCAGTTAAGTCTGTGTCATCTAGTTAATGACCCTTCCACTATTGGGAAACATTCTCCTTACTTAGTCCATGACGTCTCTTCATGATCTTATAGATCTTTATAAGCAACTTGTTTGGACTAGTCATGACACACATCTGGGGCAGATTGTCCTTGAACCTAGATTTCCTGGCCCAGAGATGGGGACACTACCACTGCACAACAAGACCTCCTTCATGACCTTATGCTTCTAACAAATCTCATGTTAATCTTGATTGCTCCAAAAGAGAGTAATTCTAGTTTCTCTCAACTTTCTCTTCTATCCTTCATACTATTCCAGTAAATCTGGCTTGCACCTTCTCTTCCCTCCTAAACTGTAGTGCCCAGAATTGAACACACTACTTTATATAACACAGATTAGGCACCAACTAAAGTTCTGACAAAATATCCAATATTTTTACTCAATTTGATTTATTTTTAGGAGAGTCAAGAAGCCCATGTCATCTGTACTAGCCATCCCAAATTCTTGAGCAATCTTGAAAGATTTATGTACGTACACCACCAGGGTCTTTCGGCCCATTACGTTCACACCGACCCTCCAAAGAGCATCCCACCCAGACCCACCCTCAACCTTATCCCTATAACCCTGTATCTCCCATGGCTAGGTGGGTTAGCCGACACATTCCTGGATACTCAGGGCAATTTAGCATGGCCAATCCACCTAACCTGCACATCTTTGGGAGGAAACCGGAGCACTGAGGAAACTCATGCAGACACGGAAAGAACATGCAAACTCTACACAGACAGTTGCCAGAGGCTGGAATTGAACTGGGGTCCCTTGCGCTGTGTGGCAGCAGTGCTAACCACTGAGCCACTATGCGTCCCCATCTTACCTTTTTGCCTACCCTTGCTTCATACCACTTTGTAGGCACGTGACGGATAAAATATAACACAAAGTGTAACAGTCCATGGTCTCCTGAAGCTTGTCATTGTCTCCTCTTAGTTTACTGTGATGCCATATATTGTGATGTTTGCAGATGTTAAAATTGTTCTCTCCACCTCTTTCAGTTCATCAGGAATATGTACAACAGCTTTCTTAGTGTTCAATCACTTTGTACTTACTTGGATGCAGCCAGCCATTGCAATATAGACAATGTGTGTTTTAAGAAAAAAATCACTGACTTCAACATAGGCTCACGGCCAGAAAGTCAGTCTGTGGCTTGCGTTGATTTTTAGCACAGAGGGTCCTAACTGCTTGGTTAAGGGCAGACAGACTCCACGGCTTACATTGCCTTTCAGGACAGAGGGAAAGGAATGAACTTGTCATAGTGAGGAACACTAAACAATCAAGCAGGGGTGAACATGTAATTGTGTGGCACGGTGCTATGTCAACACTACACCAAAGTGTGTCAGCAGTTAATGTAGTGAACACATTGCACATGCTTCAAGTAAATGTTTACCTTTGAAAAGGATGGGGTGAAGGGAGATTACAGTTGGTCAGGGCTACTGCCGGTCAGCCCAATTCTACTCCAGGAGGTTTTCCATGGTCATTCAGATCCTAACAGAGTTTGGAGACCAGGCTCCAATCAGTCCTGTAGGTCAAGGGGATTACAGGTAGGTCAGTTGAGATGCTCAAGAGACATTAGACTGGGAGCAAGTGGGTCAGTTCTTTCCTGCAGTTAGACTAAGGAGGAACTGAATACGATGGAAGTGGAGGCGAAAGGATTTAGTAGTTAAACAGGAGCACAAGAGGCAGTGCTGTGTCCCCCGTAACTGAGCAGAAAACACAGCAGGACAGAGGTTAGTAGGTTGATAGAATGAAGTAGGAGAGAGTTGTTGAGAGGATATGATACATTCAGTAGAGACAGTAACAGCCCTGTGAGAGAGAGGTAGCAGAGAGAAGGTTGAGACATTTACTCTTGTGGACTGCAGATCGTTGGTCGTTGTCTTGTACTGCTGGCCTTTCCACTTCCCCGTGGAGACTGACCAATGAATGACCTTGGCTACTGTTCATGTCCAGACTGGGACTGGCCTGATTGGGTGGTATAGCCTGCCTCTGACTGTTCACAGGTCAAAAGAATGACCCTCCTCGCCAACACCCAATGCACCAACACCACCTTGATGAGCTCCACAAAGGGAGGGAGGGAGCCATGCCTCAAGCATCAGTGGGAGGGGTCATTCTGGATGGCAGAGTCTAAAATGATGTGCAGCCAGGCTTTAAATATGGTGTCAGTGGCAGGAACACCACTACGTTCCAGCAGTGGAGAACACTTCGGCCCCCCCAACAAGGTGACTCCTCAAAAAAAAAGCAGCTCAAGAGCCTGGCTTATAATTGGTGAGAAGAGAAATTTGCACAAGAACGATCACTCTGAGCACCTTACGTCTCCCCTGTCAAGAGATTTGATCTGAAAACAGGGAGCATTCTGTCCTTTGATTCCCTTTCACCCACGAGTGACGTTTTCCATCTGAAACTATGACAACTGTTTAAAAACAAACATCAAAATTGGGGTTTGATGAGGTGTGAATAGTGTGAATTGGATGATGACCAGAAACTGTGTCAATCTCCAGACTGAGGACTTGTGCTCTCCTTTCCACCTTCAGCCGAGATGGGTAACCTGTACTGACAATGCAAAAACTGGCCAAGTTAATTCAGGTTCTAAAAAAATAAAGAAGATACTTTGTCTTTTGAGGTAGAAACAGCATTGGAAAGGGAACTAAAAGCCCAGCCAATTGTTTTTAATTTCCTACTAACATAAAATGCATTGCTCAGAAGGCGGGTAAACTTGTGTTGTTTGAGGCATGTGGCCGCAACAGACATTCCACTTGGAGTATGATACACAGTATATTTTGGTGTTAACTAGCCTACAATGAAGTGATAGTATCCTTTGCTGTATCTGAAACATCTAATCAGCAATAAATGAGGATGCACTGCCTCTTCCCTTTATTAACCCAACCCCCTACTAAACACGTTGTCAGACATATTTCTCTGGTGTGCTTTTACTGACTGGTCTTTTGTGCACCTAAATCAAACACTGTGGGACACACAGTCTTTGTTCCTGCTTTCCATTATCACAGGGTATACAGTCCCAATATTCTCAGCTATAATTTAATGAGTGAAACAGATGGAAGTGAGAGTTCTGAGGTGTGACAGATAAGCCGTGTGCGAAACACATGCCTTTTTTACTCAAGTCTGGAACTTCACACCCCACTGCCCCAGTCCACATCAAAATCACACATCAGGAAATTGCACATTTCCAACCAGTGATTTTCACCCATTAAAATTAATAACAGGAAAATCAGATGTTGAGTGCAGAATTTTCTAAAATACTTCCCACAATTTTAATTTAGAAGTCAACAGACCATCAGTTCATGTAGAGATCAGAGATGAAATGCTTTGACTGTTATTTCAGCATTAACCCAACCTCCCAGAAAGAAGAGATAACCAGAGTTAGATTCTGCTCAAGGCAGTGACAATACTCAGCAGGTCAAGCAGCATCAGCAGTGATAAACCGAGCTAACAGAGGCGATGGGGATCTCAGCAGGAGGCCTTTTGATGTCACTATCAGGAAAGGTCCACACAAAAAGTGCCATTTGGGCACTTAGCTGGGGAGCCATGGGCCTTCGCTCAGATCAAAGACCTTCCTGCTCCTGACTATTCATAAGCAGACAGTTCAATTGAGTGGGAGTGTCACTGGGGGTGGGGTGGCTTCTGCCATTACAACTGAGGACCCCAGGCTCCCAGTGGGATAAGGTTCAGGTGGAGGTCATTGTGGGGGTTTGCATGCAAAAGGTAGGGAAGTGGATTAATATGCACAACCCCCATCTCCTTCCTGACCCAAGATCCTTCAACTAGACATTGAATGCCTTGTATGGAGGGATATCCTCCTGCATTAATTGCCAACTTAGGGCTTTAGTTGGCAATGGGGTGGCTTGACTGTCCACGGGCCTTTCCACCATGGACTTTATCATAAAGGAAGGAGGCCAAGACCCCAATTCCTGTGGTCTCACCAGATTAATTGTTCCCCCCACCTCAGCACCAAACCTGCCATAGGTAACAGCATTAAATTCTGCCAAAAGATCCATGACCTTTTGGATGAAGTTCTCTTCTGATGAAGAGTCATCGATTTGAAACGTTTACTGTTTCTCTCTACACTTACTGCCTAACCTATTGAGTGTTTTCAGCATTTTCTGTTCTTCAGATTTCCAGCTCTAGGGCATTTTGCTTTTGTTACTATGATGTGCTGTGTTGTTGTTGCTGTGGTCCTCAAAGAAACATTCAAAAGCATTAAAATGCTTCCTATTCAATTATGACATATTGAAAGGCATACCAGGTGCTGGGTGAGGAACTGAGGATTCCCTGTCTGATTGAGATGTGAGCACTCTGACAGCAGGTGAATGTGCTATTTACAAAGGGATAAAAAATGGAAGCTGTCTCTCCCTCATCTTTGATGGCTTTTACTGTTGTTAATAGGCTTTGCATGTAAAATTAGTAAACTGGGAACACTGATGATTTACTGGTGGTGGTTAACAGAAAAAAGACAAAATACAGTGATTTAGTGATTGGGAAAAGAAGAAAATTTGAATCAGGACACTTAAGAGGTTTGGTTCACTTTTTTAAATGCGATAAAATCAAGCACAACCGTTTAGATTTGGATTGCATTGTCATGTGTTTAAGGGACAGGCTAGTGAAGGAGTAATATAGAACTATCACAGTTGTAAATAACATGGGTTATAATGATCATAACAACTTTAAGCTTTTTGTGGATGTTTTAAGAAAAATTAAGCATTATAAAGTTTTAGAAGTGCCTTCTGATTTTAAGTTAAAGAACAGGTTCTGCTTGAACGTCACCTCACTAAAAACAAGCACCATGGGAATTTAGGGCATCAGGAACAGGGTACAAAAGTTGTGCAACAGATGAGAAATAGGAAGCTATGATGAAAGGTGTATTGTCGGGCTGAAAGGGGGAAGGGTTGTGTGAAATGCTTTAAGTGCTCAGTCTTTAATCTCTTGCTCCATTGCACACAAATGATACAGATTCTGAAAACTACCACTTTATTGACATCACAAAATACAGTGCAGGTTTTAGGCAGACAATGACAGGGCCCCAATTCTGTGTGCCATGCCAAGCAGTGTATCAGGAATCAGGACAGAGAGCTTGCAGCTTCAACTCTGAAAGCAGGACACAGCAGCAGAGCTTGGGGTGGATGGGAATCTGGAATGTTTATGCAAATGGAGCAGACAGGTGGCAGATGCCTGTCTACCAGGGACAATTGCAGAGTGCCTCGCATCGAACAAAGTAACACGTGACACAAATACAAAATGAATTAGCACTAGCTGTCTCGAGAATTGCAACTTGAAGCTGCAGTGCACTTGTCCCCACCAAAGTCTAGACACCGTGTGAAACGATTTAAAAATGTGCTTGGAAATGCAGTTGGAACAGTGGCTGGTATGGGTGTTGCTAAGGTTATATGGTACAGATCATTGGCCTCGCTTGAAAAATTCAGGGCTTTATGAATAGTACAAAGGCAAGGAATTTATGTTAAGCATTTAAAAATCACTCAACTGGAGTACTCTACCCAATTCTGGGCAGCACACTTTGGGAAGGACGCCAAGGTCTTAGAGAGGGAGCAGCGGAGATTTACGAGAAAAGTATGTGGATCAGAGACTTCATTTATGTGTAAAGCTTATAGAAAGAGGAATTGTTCACTTGGAGCAGAGAGTGTTCAGGGAAAGTTTGAGAGGTGATTAATTAGCAACTTTTTAAAAATAAAAGTAAACTGGTTATTAACTGACAGTTTCTCCCAAAGTACGTCAATTTAACGCAAGTGCCAAAAAAAAAACAAGAGGCAGATGAGATTTTATTTTTAATACAGTTGTGAAGATTTGGAATATACTACTTGAAGGAGTGATGGAAGCCAATTCAATAATAATTTTCAAAGGGGAATACTGTGTGTCTTTTGAGCGGTATGAGGAAAGAGAAACAGAAGGTTCTAAGTGGATAACAGTTTGGACAAAACAGGCCCCATTTGCTCAAATATTTGGAGGTGGACTCAAATCCACAATCTGACTCTGAGTAAGTGTGTTACCATTGAGCTGTTCACAAATGCACATGTGCCTCAAAAACAAGGCGAGAGGGGAGTTTTGAGAAATAGTGTTCCCACTATGGAGCAGCTTCCATCACAAACACATATGGGGAAATAAGGAAATGAGCTCTAATTTCCAATGTGGGCCCACAGGCAAGAAAAGCTTCAAGCCTAAATTTGTGAAATGATCATTATAATGCAGCCATTCATCATGCACTTGTCATGCAATGACAGCACATGCTCCATAAGGATATTATTTCTGAATTAAACTGGAACATAACAGAATTACGAATATCTTTCTATTGCCGTACCTTACAAAACAGGTACATTTTGAAGCCATAGTGGGTTAAGCAATTAAGAGTCTAAATGCTGCCAGGATTTTTTTGTTACACACTAACTGTAGTTCAGTGGAAATGACTGTAATATACACCACAGCCTGTTATAGCCCCTACCTTACATATCTATCAGCCTTTTTGAAGCAGATTCTAAACAGACCAACGTGTGTTCGTCTGAAAATAAAACATTATTGGCAGCTGTGGACCTTGTTTACAAACTCGTCTCGGGTGGATGGGCAGGGCAGTATGAGAAACTTTGACTTTTGTTCTTGTTTGGTGGGTCAGGCCATAAAAAATGCTACCCTGAGCAATCAAGCTTTGGGTCATTTGAGCTCTCAGTAGTTATCCTAACATCATCTGCACACAATATTTAGTTGAATGCTTTAGTTATCTTCAGATTAAATCAATCCAGTGCAATCCTGGACAGCTCCCCATCTTCCTTCTCCTTAAACTTCACTTCATGCCAAACTCTGCTGCCACTTTCTTTGCTTAGACTGAGTTCTAATCATCCATCCTTTCTTTCTTATACTGATTGACCTAAATTGGTTTCTAATGTATCAAATGTAAAAGAAAAATGCTTGAATTTTCATTATGAAGTCAGGCTTTACTGGAAGCACTCAGCAGGTCAGGCTGCATCGGTGGAGAGAGAAACAGACTTAACGTTTCAGATCAATGATCTTTCATCAGACCCTGATATGTTAACTCTTTCTCCCTGTTTCTGTAACCTCCATTTGACCCATAACCATTCCTGAAACCGGCACCCCTTCGGTTCTGGACCAACATTCTTTCCTCCGTCATTAGTGGCCAAGACCAAGGATGCTGTGGGTACATCAGGGCCCAATAACCGGGAACCACAGCTCCAAGGGATCCACTGCGTTCAGGTTGTATGGAGGATGGGTGCCCGAGGTCAGACGCAGTGCCAGGGCATTTGCTTCCTCTGCCTCGTGCTGCAATGGCCACTGAGGCTCCATTCTCAGATTTCTCACTTTAAGCCTCTCCTCCTTTATATAGGATCACAGAGTCACAAAGCACTGAAATAGACCCTTCTGTCCAACCAGTCCATGCCAAACTAAACTAATCCCACCTGCTTGCGCTTGGTCCATATCCCTCCATACATTTCTTATTCACATACTTAGCCAAATGTCTTAATCATTTGAACTGTATCCGCATCCACCACTTTCTCAGGAAGTTCACTGTACACAAAAACCACTGTTTAATAAAAAAGCCTTTTAAAAAATATCTTTCTCCTCTCACATTAAAAACAAGCCCCCTAGTTTTTCAATCCTCACCCTAGGGAAAAGATGCCTGCCATTCACCTTGTCTGTGTCCCTCATGATTTTATTAACCTCTCCAACTTTACCCCTCATGATTTTATAACCCCTAAACCTCTATGCTCCAGTGGGGAAAAAAAAATTCCCAGCCTATCCAGCCCCTATTCCTGGCGATATCCTGGTAAATCTTTTCTGAACCCTCTCCAACTTAATAATATCCTTCCTACAGCAGGCTGACCAGAACTGGACATGGTACTCCAGAAGAGGTCTCACCAACATCCAGTACAACACTCATTTTCTTTTCCACTTACCCTTTTGTCTCCTTCCTTGGGATGTTGTCAATTGAATTGCTCAGGTTACCCTGGCTGAGACACTTTGGGAAGTTTTGCTGCACTAAGAGTGCTTGAAAAGCTCAATCCCACTAAATCGTGCCTCCTTTTTTTCATGTGGGTAGGCTTGCTATTTTGCAAGTGGGGGTGGGGGCAATATAGAAGGGATCACTTTCTGATTCGATGTTTCTTATAGGGAGTGTTATGGGCCAAGTCAAACCTCCTCAACACATTTCAAGAAAGTAGCCCAGACCCTAACTGTAGCCAGTTGTTTTACGCAGGTGTAGAGTGGATATTCTAGGAGTGATGCAGCAGGTCCAACCACTTAGTTTTAAACAAAATAGAATTTATTTGCAAGATTACCAAATTAAACACAAACAAAAGAAAACAGGATATAGAATAACTTAGGAGAAAGTGAGGACTGCAGATGCTGGTGATCAGAGCTGAAAATGTGTTGCTGGAAAAGCGCAGGTCAGGCAGCATCCAAGGGGCAGGAAAATCTCCTGCTGCGCTTTTCCAGCAACACATTTTCAGTATAGAATAACTTAACCTATCCAAAAACCCAACAGATTAGCCCAACATAATAATGCTGTTCTAAATACTTGCAACAATCCCCATAAACACCCCTTGGCACAAAAGGGAAAAAAAACATCAAAATGTAAGTTCTTACAAGAGAGGGGGCGGATCAGTGTGGACCTGTTTCTTTGGGTCTAGCAACTTCACAACAACTGACTGCTTTCATTGAACAGGCAGACTGCTAAAAACCAAACCAAAGAAAAGCTGAGCTGGAAGAACTGGCCATTCTCCTTGCACTGTACAAGTGTTTTTTTTTAACTTGAAAGCCTTTTTGCTGAGGCAGTATCTGTTAGCTATAATCAAATTGGCCCCAAAACCCTTCAAATCTAGACCTTTCAGAATCACTGCTTTTATGATCTCTCTGGAAGAAAAAAAGCCAAGGACCTTGTTAAAGGAAAAGCATAGTCAAGGGGTGTGAATAGAAAGTAAAGTAGAGTCCTATGTTGTGCAGCAGATTCGGAATAGACCATTTCTGATTCTATCCAAGATGGCAATTTTGTCAGCTGCCCAGTGCATAATGAGAACAAGAATGTTGCCACAATTCTGCAAAGTTAAAGCAGTGGAGGAAAAGCAAATCTGAGAAAATGAAGTTAATGGTTGGACATTCAGTGCTAAAACACCCAACCGTCCATTAGAAAGTTAACGCTTTGCCAAGGGGAAGGTTCATGCTGAAGGCATCTTCTGGGTCAGACTTGGAGATAAAAATTAATTCAGGAGAGAGAGGGAAGAACCTCCAAAGTAATGACCAAAATGACAACTAAAGCTACATTAAAAAAAACAGACTGGCATTTGCAAAGTGGCAGCACTGGGATGTTAGTTGCTGTCATTACAAAGAGGTTCCAGCATTTTAGTTGTTATTATACTTCTCAATCTTCGGAGTAGTTTCTGCTTAAAATTTGCCAATATGAAATGACAGTTGATTAGGCCAACAGTTGGCTAGTTCTCTCATTATTATAGAAATTATCAATCACCTGCCAAGTAAACATCTTGGTCTTTGCAAACATTTACAGAACTATTTCCTTTTGTTCCCCGCCACCCCCCATAGTTGTTGTTATTAATGGCAGGATGAAGATCAGACAGCAGTGACACTGTTTCATTGCAATCACTAAGATGTGCGAAAAACAAATTATTTGGGGTTCAGAGAAGGGCATGCCTAATATTTCCTCTGTTCTGAGAGCTCTTTCCATTCAGCAACTGGAAGCACATTGCACATTCCCTTCACATACTAACGGGCCAGTGAGAGCGTGCGCTTTTCAGATGTAAGAATGCAAGAGGGTTTGAGCTGTAGGGAGAGGCTGAATAGACTGGGGTTATTTTCCCTGGAGCACCAGAGGCTGAGGGATGACCTTATGGATAGGGTGAATGGTCAAGGTCTTTTTCGGAGGGTAGTGGAGTCCAAAACTAGGAGGGATAGGTCTAGGGTGAAAGGAGAAATATTTAAAAGGGACCTAACAGGCAACTTTTTCATGCAGAAAGAATGGATTGAGCTGCCTGAGGAACTGGAGGAGGCTGGTACAATTAAGATACTTAAAAGACATCTGGATGGGTAGATGAATAGGAAGGGTTTGGAGGGCTATGGGCCAAATGCTGGCAAATGGGACTAGATTAATTTAGGATATCTGGTTGGCGTGGATAAGTTGGACTGAAGGGTCTGTGTCTATGCTGTACATCCCCATGACTCTATAACATTGGAAACTGCTTGGCATTAGAGCCTACTTTCAATATAATCCACTTTAAAAGCTCCAATGGCCTGACTTGCTTTAAAGGTACAAATATCCAAAAGTTTGATAAGTCCCATTCCAAAGCTCAAAGTCCTGTGATGCGAAGCGGGCAAATGGAACAATCGCCCCTGAGTGGAAGATGGAGTAACAGCAGGGCACTCACTGCAGAGGCATCGACATCACTCTCAGGAGGATCTGACAGGAAGTCTGCTGGAAGTGACAAGTCTTCAAGAACATAAATGTTATTGTGAACTCAGGGCTTGGGCACCAATAGCATAACAAAATTAAATTTGTTTAAAAAGTACATTTAGAAAATGCAGCTTTCTAAAATCAAAAACAACAAATTAAGCTAGTCTTGTTGCCATAAATCACTATTTCAGAGAACACTTTAAAGAGATTGAATAGGTAAAATTTAATTAGCATCTACTGGTTAGCAGTTTATGAACTAGTAAACAGCAAGAACATGTACACGCAGCATTTTTCGACTCAACAAATGTCAGTGACAGCCATTCTTTGATTCACTCCTCAGAGCAATGCCACGACAAATCAGTCACCTTGCCTGTCGAAACGTAAACACAACTGGTAATTGTTGCATTCTCTGTACCTACAACTCTCCAAATCAGACGCCACTTGCCAACCAATCAGCATGGTCTGCTCTTACAATACCTTTACTTTGCTATTTCTTGTGAATTGTCCTGATGGGTCCGATATGAAAAGCTTCCACAAAGATTCTTTATGCAGAACAATCAAATTATTTACCCCCAAATATTTAGTGCAAGTAACGTTGCATCTATTCGCCATCATGAGAAGCTGACAGGGAGCCACCTTCCAAAACCACTGTTAGTGGTTTGGTGTAACTGAGTGACTTGCCTGACCACTTCAGATAACAGAGAATCAATGATAACAGTCACTCGTGACTAAACTGAAAAAGGATCAGAGGTTTCCTTTCTTACTGGATACTTATTTTTTTAGAAATTTTCTTTTAAAAAAAACAAGTTTTTTTTTGGCCACTTTCACAAACAATTGGTGTGAATTGAGCTTGAAGTCATTCCTGTCAAGGCATTTGGATCACTGGCCCAGTAACACCACGCAACATCCCCTTATCCTAGAAGTGAACAAGAGGAACCTGCAGTTAAAAAAAAAAATCAGCAGCCACACTCTTCACTCTATAGCCATTGGAATGCTGATAGGAAAAGGGGCAAAGAAAACACTAACAATGTTTGCAGAGAAACAGCTCTTAAATATAGGGAAGGCCTAGTGGCATTATCGCTGAACTGTTAATCCAGATGATGTTCTGGGGACTCGGGTTGAAATCCCACCATAGCAGACGCTGGAATTTGAATTCAACAAAACTCCGGAATTGGGAATCTAATGATGCCCATAAAACAATTGTCAATTGTCAGAAAAACCCATCTGGTGCACTATGTCCTGTAGGGAAGGAAACTGCCATCCTTACCTGGGCTGACATACATGTGAGTTGAAACTTTATTGCTGGAACAGCACAGCAGGTCAGGCAGCATCCAGGGAGGTCTGTGAGAGAGTTGTCCTGACCTGCTGTGCTGTTCCAGCAATAAAGTTTCAACTTTGATCTCCAGCATCTGCAGACCTCACTTTCTCCTCTGACATACATGTGACTCCAGACCCACTGCAATGTGCTTGACTCAGCTGCCCTCTGGGAAATTAGGGATGGGTAATAAATGCCAGCTTAGCCAGCAATGCCCACAACCTGTGAATGAATTATTTTTTTTTTTTAAAATGAGCTGGTGTAGGTTGGGACTCTGATCGGATAGATGGGGTTTGGGGGTAGGGAGTGGAATAAGTGAGCGCAAGATTCATTGTTGGCAGGGGCTCTGTTCAGCACAAGATGCCCAAAGAGACATTCTCCCTTCCCCCGGCCCCAAACCACACTGCCAGACCTTTGCTGTGCCATATGAATAGGAAAGGTTTAGAGGGATATGAGCAGAGTGCTGGCAAATGGGACTAGATTAATTTAGGGTATCTGGTAGAGTTGGACCAAAGGGTGTGTTTCCGTGCTGTTCATCTCTATGACTCTATGACACGGGTAGCCTTTACTGCTAGTAAAATACAAAGGCAGTGGGTTAGGCTATGGTGTGACTAATACTGGTCGGTAAAATTCCAGCACAAGCAAGCAACTAGGCAATGAATATAGAGCCCTCCAACTTTCCTAGCACCGCCTGTCAGCCTGTAAGGTGGTTGTAATGTTCTCACCAAGATGCATGAACTAGCTTGTTGGACAGTTGTGGTGGTGTGGGGACCTGCTGCACAATATTTTGAGCATCAGGGCCCAGAGACTACAGTTAATGATCAGCAGGGAGTGGATGATGTAATGGAAACGTCACTGGACCAGCCAGCCAGGCAGAAGCCCATGTTACTGTTCTCATGGACATGGGTTCAAATCAAACCCATGGCAGATGGTGAAATTTTCAATTGGAATATGTGGAGTAGAGAATTGGCCTAGCCACATTCCTGATGAACAGCTTATGCTCGAAACATCGACTCTCCTGCTTCTCGAATGATGCCTGACTGGCTGTGCTTTTCCAGCACCCCACCTTTCCATTTAATCACTGTCAATTGTTGTGAAAACCCATCTGGTTCACTAATATCCTTTTAGGGAAGGAACTGTCATCTTCACCTGGTCTGGCCTAGATGGGACTCCAGACTCGCAGCAATGTGATTGATTCTTTACTACCCTCTCGGTAATTGGGCTAGGCAATGAACCCAACCCCACACCATGAACAAGTTTTAAAAAGTTAGCAGGGATTCCAAGAAAATGGCATAGCAATTTCCCAGACTCCGGAGAGAAAGAGAAGGTGGTGACTTGCTACGCAAGGATTGTGATGTATATATTACATCAAAAATTCCCTGAACTTTTCTGAACGAACACAAAGGAAAAATAGGCAATGTTAATACTTCCCAAGTGGTAATGAAATAGTTTAGGAAGAAACTGAGTGACCTAAGATGTTAAGATTCAATGTTCAATATGTCCAACAAATATAGAGTAGCAAACAATGTAACTATTAGGATGCTGAACCAATCAGCCAAACAGTAGAATGCTATAGTGTACATTATCAGAAGTCAGTGAACAGCTCCTAGCTACCTATTGTGCTTGGGTAACTTTTGGGTGTGGGGAGGAGGAGAATCAATGGATATTAGGGCAGAAAAAGCATTGGGCGGGGCTTTTTAAGGTGTTTGGGGATGCCAGGGAGCAATGGGTGATGATGGATGACCCTAACAAGGCTATGATCCCACAGCAGCTTTTTCCAAATAGGTGACTGAGAGTGAGACTGAGAGTGAGACTGAGAGTGAGACTGAGAGTGAGACTGAGAGTGAGACTGAGAGTGATGAGTGTGTGAGACTGTGAGTGTGTGAGACTGTGAGTGTGTGAGAGAGAGAGAGAAAGCTTCCATTGTTAGGTCTAGTGTCTTGATTCCCTTAGCGTTTCATGCTTACTCTGAGTTACATATCATGCTTGAGTTCAGTGGCAAATAATGCCTCAACATCGAACCAAAGGCCCCTAATATGTAAGTGGCCCACAAACCCAGAGCAGTGTCATTGAAGAAGCTAATACCTCAATGCATCTGGTACCACTCATTCTATTTGCCTTGCTATCTCCCTCTGCACCCGAAACTCTCCTTAACATCCACTGTCTTTCATCACCTTTTGGTCATATCTGCTAACATCAATTTCATTATGCTTCTGTGAAATGTTACAGGACCATTTATAGTGTCATAGAATCATACAGCATGGAAAAAGACCCTTTGGTCCAACCAATGCATGCCAAACATAATCCCAAAATAAACTACCTCAAATCTTCTTAGTTACTTCCTCAAAAAACCCGATCAAGTTCGAGAGACACTATTTTCTTTGCACAAAACCATGCTGACTATCCCTAATCATTCCTTGCCTCTCCAAATGCATATAAACCCCATCTTTCAGAACTACTGTCAACAACTTACCCACCACCGAAGTTTGACAGAGGAATTGCCACAGAAGACTTCTGAACTACTTTCTTACTTTTCCTGAAAGTCACCTAAAAGTGCTCAGTAAATAGAAGAGTCATTATAATTATCAACATAATTCTTATACTTCCTCTCCAATGGCTGTACTCTTTGGGATGAGCCCAATTGGCAGCAGCAAATTTAACTGTGGGTTTTGAGTTGACAAACCTGTTCTGAGTGAGTTATTTCTGGTATGATGCATCCTGCCTGACAATGTACCCGATGCAACTTTAAACCCATAACAACACATTGAAACACTGCTTTGTAGCCAATTATATTCTCAGGGAAATCTCAGGTTTAAACATGCTCCTACAAGCCCTTGCCTGCCACAATGAAACAAGATGCCTTTGAAAGACAGCACCACCCAATTCATTGTGTGTTGACATCTCCAGGTGTGTTGCAATGAGTTTGGAAGCTTTGTCTATTAGTCTTAAATGAAAGTGTGAGCATGCAAGTGTGGGACTTGGTGCTGATTGGGAGCTGAAAACATACAGGCACATGGACATTGCAACTTCAGTTGAATGATTTGCATGGTACAGTTAAAACTAACCAATCTTATGTGTAGCACAGGAAGTGATGTGGGATCTAAGAAGCACACAGACTAAACATGTCAATGAGTACTTCACAAAGAGGGACTGATTTTTATAATTCAGCACTTCCCCTTTGTACATTTTGCCCTCAACTCCAGCCTTGGCATAACAGTTGCACACTTGCCTCAGAGTCAGACAGCCATGTTAAAGTTTCATTCCAGAATTTCAGTACGTGATGAAGACTGAAGAAATGCTACAATTCATGGATGGTGCCTTTTTGGGTGAGCTGACAAACCAAGACCCTCTCTGCTCAGATGGATAGAAAAGCTGTCATGGTATCATTGGAAGTGAATAATAAGTTGTTCTGGCCAGCACTCTGCTGTCCGCCTACATCTTTGCATATGCTCTGTGCACATAAGCAAATGTTACAGTCAGTGTAATGATAAGGAGGACATACTCCATGAAATAGTGAAAAGGTGGGATATAAAAATAAACCCCTCCGGCATCAATACCTGTGAGCAGTATCTCACAGTTCAAGCCCAAAGTGGCCATTCCTTGTTTGAGTTTGTACCTCTGACACGGAGATGCACTTTATGGAAGCACATGACAGCAATCCAGAAACATAGTTTTGTGGGATTATGGATAAAAAATGTTGAGGCCCTCTGGTCTTCCGCACGCAAATCTCTCACATTTGTGTTCTCAGTGGGGGATGCTGCATACCAGACTGCAAGTTCACAATACATCCATGTATGTATGAACTAACGGTGAATTCTGACAGACTATTTGATGACTACCATAAGAGTCGTCGAGCTGTACAGCATGGAAACAGACCCTTCAGTCTAACTCGTCCATGCTGACTAAACACCCTAAATTAATCTTGTCCCTTTTTGCCAGCATGTAGCCCGTATCCCTCTAAACCCTTCCTATTCATATAACCATCCAGATGCCTTTAAATGTTGGAATTGTACCAGCCTCCAACATTTCCTCTGGCAGCTCATTCCATACACACACCACACTGTGTGAAAAGAATTGCCCCTTAGGTCCATTTTAAAGTTTTACTCTCTCACTTTAAACCTACTAAACCACCCTTTCGTTTTTGACTCCACTACCCTGAGGAAAAGAACTTGGCTATTCACCCTATCTATGCCCCTCATGATTTTTTAAACCTCTATGAAGGGTCACCCCTCGGCCTCAAATGCTCTAAGGAAAACAGCTCCAGCTTATTCAGCCTGTGTCCAAAGCTCGAACCCTGGCAATACCTTTGGAAGTCTTTCTTGAACCCTTTCAAGTTTCAGAATATCCTTCCTATAGCAGGGTGCCGAGAATTGAACACAATATTCCAAAAGTGGCCTAACCAACATCCCGTTCAGCCACAACACACCTCCCAATTCCTATAATCAATGCTCTGACTAATAAAAGTAAGTAGAAAAAAATGCCTTCATTATTCTACCTGTGACTCTACCTTCAAAGGAGCTATGAACCTGCACCCCAAGGTCTCTTTGTTCAGCAACACTCCCTCGGACCTTACCATTAAGTGTATAAGTCCTGCCCTGATTTGCCTTTCCAAAATGCAGCACATGTTGATCTAAATTAAACTTCATCTGCCACTCCTCAGCTCGCCAGCCCATCTGGTCAAGGTTTCTGGGTAATCCAAGATGGAGGACAGGAAAAAGTTGTGGCCATAAGAGCTGCTCCTTTTGAGCTTTTTCTGTGCTGGAGCAGATTTCCTTGAATTTTTGGAGCAATATTTACTGTTGTCAAAACTGTGGCGTTATTTTGGAACTTTGGGGGGAAAAAAGGATCAAAAACAACTTTTTTTAAAAAAAAAGGAGGAAGAGAGAGAAAGCAGAGACCATGTGGGAGGTGAAAACTGGAGAAATAAACCTGCCCAGCTGTGCGACCGACCCATCAATAGACATAAAACTGACCTCAGTCAACAGTCATACATGCGTGCCTTCCAACTTGGGTCACTGAAATGGTATCGGATCAATGCCTTGGTTCACCTTATCTTTCCCTTTCTTCATTTGAGGAAGGCTCAGTTCAAAAGGTAACAAAGCCCATAATGTCACTTTGGCCTGATAGACGTTGCTAACTCAGCCTGGATCAAAGCTACACCAAGGACTGCGTAGCTCAGTAGCACTGCATTTGAGTTTTCAGACCATCTTTGTTTAGGCATCTTCTTTCACATGAAAGAATAGTGGTTTGATCCTTGATGATTTTGATGTTGCAGTTTTATTCCAAGTTTCAGTCAGTGGGAACTTGAAGAGGGAGAGGTAAATTAGGAAGATCAGTGAGACAAACTGGAAAGAAGTACAGAAAGCAAAGAAATCCAAGCCAACAAACAGAAGGAGAGAACAATTCAAGTAATGGCACCTACATAGGACTCCTGACGTAGATTAAAAATCCCAGGGTACTTAAAATCAGTAAATGCTGGGAAAACTCAGCAGGTCTGTCATCATTCGTTAACAGAGTTAACATAGAGTTTTAAGACGACTTGCACTGGACCTGAAACATTAACTCTTTTTTTTTCCTCTCTCTGCAGGTACTGCCAGACCCGAATTGCTCCAGCATTCCTTGTATTTATTTAAAGGTTTCAGGAATTTTCAGCACTTTGTGAAGTGCCTTGGTAAATAAAAGCAGAGGCTGACGTCTACCATAAAGAGACAGCCAGGGGCTGGAGTGTCAAAATATTCACCAAACAATGTAGCTTCAATGCAGAGTCTTAAAAAGAGAGAGAGAGAGCAGGAGGTGGAGAGTTACAGTGATGGGAATCCAGTGTTTGGGATCTATGGGTGTGGAACACAAGATCATATTTGAAGGTTTGCTGAGTTTAGGAATGTGGCTTGCAGCAGCTTCCAGTCATTTGAATAAGAAAATACCTGTCAGTGCTTAAAGTGCACTGCACTGATATTCGAATGGATTGGTTTCAATCACAGGTAGCGAGAGAGCAGATCAATTAAAGTAACAGTTAAGTACTGAATACATCATCTAAACATTTTATTGCAATGCAAGAACCATTGAGACGTGACTGGATGGGGGTCGCAAATCTTGCTTTGCCGACTAAGGGCTTTCTTTTCTGTCACTTATCTGGGTTGTGAAATTCAGAAGATAATTCAACTGTGTTGAAGTGCAAGCCTTTGAATGCATTGATGATAAAGGTTTATTACTTGTCATCATATTTTATATTGATAGCTGGTGTATTCTATCATTTTATGCCCCAGTATTTGATGCAGATGTCAAAGGTTCAGCTGTTGATCTCCACAGCGCTGTTCAATGTTCTGTCACAACCGGCCAATCCGTTCACTTCCCTGACCACAACAGCTGCTTCCATTTTTGTCAAGTTATTTTTACAAAGGTATGTTTTTATATTGCTAATAGTAGTCGTTATATTGAAAGAACTGCTTTGAAGGAGGATCGTACTGGATAAAGAATTTGCGTTTAGGTAAAGTTGCTATCGTCCTACTGGACCACAGGGCTACTCTCTCATTTAGTGAGGGAGATGCCTGGTTTAACCGGAGGATCACACTTAGACAAGGGAGAGATTGAGAAGGGGAGTCCTTCATGATAATCTCAGTCGGTGTGGAAACTGAACCCACGCAGGTGGCAATCTGCATCACAAACTGTCCACTAATTTAACTGATCCCCTTTGCATTTATGTGGTGTCTTTTAGCCTCAGAACATTCCAAAGCACTTCATTGTCAATTAAGTAGCTTTGAGGTGTAGTCTCTGATGTAACATGAGAAAGGAAGCAGCCAACTTGCACACAAACACACACTGCAAGGAGATAAAACCAATATAGGAACTGTTTTGGAGATTTTGCTTGAAAGAATATTGTCCATGATACTGGTTTGAAATCCTTGGTCTAGTTCAGAAAGTGCCTTTATGTGCTTGGTTTCCATTCACAGGGGGAGATAGATCCTCTTAACATCTCATCCAAATACCACCACTTCTGACAGCATAACAACACTGAGCATACTATCCAGATGACACTGGATGACAAGTCTCTGGTATGGAGTTTGAATGTGAAACCTTCTGACCCAAGAGATGAGTGCATAATCCCTGAACCAAAGCCAGCCTGTGATCCTACTCTTAATGTTTTCTCAGCAAGAAAGTCCATGTGAACTTTATCCATGCAATTCACACTCCTAACCAATCCTTGCCTTTGCTAAATCAGTCATTTATATCTGCTTTAGACCAAGATCTTAACTTAAATATGCTTTATTTAGAATTTGGTAGGTTTTGTTGTGTCATAATTCACTACACTGTTTAAAGTTCATGGATTTATCTAAATTCTTTGATTACTCAAGCACTATCAAGAGAACAAACAAGAACACAATGCATGCCACAAGAAACCTTGGCTGGAAACAGCCATGTTGTTTATATTTCAAAGACATCTACACCTTAATTATGTATTTAAGATAAATGAACAGTCATACACCATAACGGTAAAAATAATGTGGTTTCAGCAGTTAGGTGTTCACTTTCTATTCCTCATCAGAGTGTGAACTCATTTTGTCTTCCTCATGATCTGGGACTGTTACCTTCAGTGCTTTTCCACTCTTGCTCACTTGCATGTATAAACCTTTATTGTTGCGACAAAAACAGGAACATTGGTTGCTTGATGCCTGTCTGCGTTTCACAGTGAATGGCACTCAGTTCTTTGAGTTCAGCTCAAGGAAGGGGTCACATGGCACAATTCCTGTTTAATGAAACCTTCAGCTACTTCCTTTGGTGTATGTTCATTTTAAATGATTTGGCAGGTGAACATTTGTTGGATGCAAAGGACTTGAGTAGGTTTATCTCAAAGCAGCACATATGAAGGATAGTTACTCTGTCCCTAATGAACAGGTTTTGGCCACTTGTTTGGTGACTTATGGTATCAAGACCCAGAATTGACATTGTAAGGACAATTTGAGTGAAGCTGACTGAATGGGTGTTCTGATTTATACTCTTAGGTTGCATGCTGTGATATAGTGATGAACTCAAAGGTACATCATCTCAAAAGGTATACAGACATGCTATGCCTCTTGAAATATATTGATATACTGACCTTCAGACATGACTCAACACGTACAGAGACAATTTCACCTCATGACAGAAATAATAATGAGGGGAAATAATGCTAAAGTTAATGAATTAGATGGGAAATCATCCAACAGGGGTTATACAAACTTGAAAATTGTATCTCCCTCTCTCTACAAAGGCTGTGGATCTGTTGATAATGGGTTAATTGGAGCTTTCAAGATTGAGGTCAATAGGTTTCTGTTGGATAACAATATCAATGGATATGAAGTTGAGGTCACAATTAGCCATGTTAAAATAGATTGACATAACATTTCAATGGGCTCAACGCCTCTGTAAGTATGACAGGAGGAATCAAAAGAATCCTGCATCATTTTGTCACAGTGAGGTAACACCCAGCACAGAAACAGACTGTCCCATTTGTTGTACAAGCATCTAAAAACAAAGCTGAAAAAGTAACTGAAAGAAATCGTTGGCTTCTTATGAAATGCGTAAATTGCTACGTGTGGGAAGAATGTTTGGCAACAGAATTTGCAGTTATACAACTGTTCATTGCACCTACCCAATGCCCCATTGTGTTTTGTATTAAGTCAGTGAATGGAATAGACAATACACTCAACATTGCTCTATGGGCAAACCAGAGTCATAGAGCATAGAAACATACCCTTTGGTCCAACGACCACGTTCCCAAACTAAACTAGTCTCACCTGCCTGTGCTTGGCCCATATCCCTCCAAACCTTTCCTATTCATGTACTTATCCAAATGTCTTTTAAACATTGTAACATTCACCACTTTCTCTTGCATTTCACTCCACTCATTAACCACACTGTCTAAAAAGGGTGCCCCTACGTGGCAGCCAATCAGACATAGAAAGATTCCACAAAGAGCAATGAACATGACGTTTTGTCAGAGGAAGTGATCTCCGAATAAAACTTGAGAGGGGGAGGGGGGAAGAAGAGTGGGTGCCTCAGAGTGCAGCTGTGTGTGGAAATCAAAGTGGGACATTTTTTACTGAACACTCATTACACAGGGCTTTTGACTGAATGGTGGGGGAGTTACCAAGTCAGCGCCCTGATTATGCTGGTTGTGAATTTTCCATCTTCCGCCCCTGAATAAATGTGTGAATCTGAATATCTTTTCCTTAACTTGTTAGAAGTTTACATTCGCTGCTTATTTTTATTTTTAGTTCCCCTTTATTAATCGTTAAACAGCTTAAGTGGAGCTTGCGCCCACAGGGAAACCACGGAGTGACAGAGAACTTGGCTGTGTTTCAAACTGTTATTTGAAATAGAACAGATGAGAGTCTGAAACCTTCAGGGAACCGATCAAAGCAAAAAGTAGAAAGACCTTTAATTTCTATGGAGTCTTTCATATGCTCACAATGTCCCGAAGCACCATGCAGCCAATGAGGTGCTTTTGACGTGGAGTCAGTAATAAGAAATAAATAGTGCAGCAAGATCCCAGAGGCAGAAAGAGCCACAACTTATATCCTTATAGCTCCTTTAAAGCAATATAACATTCCAAATCTCTTTGCAAACATTACCAAACAAAATTCAATACTTTCATTAAAATTCAGCTCTGAGGGGAAATAGTTTGAGACATATAAAGTAAAGAATCTGTTGAGTTAAAAGATAAAGCACATCAATACACATGTAAAGAGGCATACTCCTAATAATTATCATCATGACACAATAGCATATGACCTCAGTCTCTGAGACATTGTATAGCCTATCTTAACTTTAGCTCTTGAACCATGACCTGCTGATAGTTAAGATTAGAGTGGTGCTGGAAAAGGACAGCACGTCAGGCAGCATCTGAAGAGCAGGAAAATCAACGTTTCAGGCAAAGCCCTTCATCCATTCCTTAGATGCTGCCTGACCTGCTGTGCTTTTCCAGCACCACCCTAATCTTGACTCTAATCTGCAGTACCCATTGCTGTCTGCTGATAGTTATACGTAGGGATATTAAATTGGGTGATTGTAATTTTAGTTAAAGAAATACTGCCTGAGGAGCAAAGGAGGATAGAAAGGCAAAATGATTTAGAGTATGAATTCCAGAATTTAGTGCTGAGGCAACGACTGCTAACAAAGAAGAAATTAAAATTGAGAATCAAAAACAGAAATTGCTCGAACAGCTCAGCAGTATTGTGGAGAAAAATCAGACTAACATTTCAGGTCGAGTGACACTTCCTCAGAAACATTAATTCTGATTTCTCTTCACAGATGCTGGCCACACTGCTGAGCCTTTCCAGCAATATCTGTTTTTGTTTCTGATTTACAGTTTCTGCAGTTCTTTCAGTTTATATTTAAAATTAAGAAATGGTGGGCGGCACGGTGGCACAGTGGTTAGCACTGCTGCCTCACAGCACCAGAGACCCGGGTTCAATTCCCGCCTCAGGCGACTGACTGTGTGGAGTTTGCACGTTCTCCCCGTGTCTGCGTGGGTTTCCTCCGGGTGCTCCGGTTTCCTCCCAC
>NC_057711.1:143813502-143813866 GCF_004010195.1 Chiloscyllium plagiosum | reverse complement strand
AATCTAATCTAATCTAATCTAATCTAATCTAGTTTAATTGACAAAATGCAGAAATCTTGGAGAAGACAGTAAAGAGATTCCAGAAACAGGCAGGGTATAACAAAGGGTCTTGAAAGCAAGGATAGCATTTTAAAATTTGTGTTGCTTATCAAGGAACTAATGTAAGTAAGTGAGAACAGAGGAGATAAGTGAACAGGGCGAGGTGCTGCATTTTGGGAAAGGAAATCTTAGCAGGATTTATACACTTAATGGTAAGGTCCTAGGGAGTGTTGCTGAACAAAGAGACCTTGGAGTGCAGGTTCATAGATCCTTGAAAGTGGAGTCGCAGGTAGATAGGATAGTGAAGGCGGCGTTTGGTACGTTT
>NC_057711.1:143806151-143813432 GCF_004010195.1 Chiloscyllium plagiosum | reverse complement strand
TTGTGAAACTTGAAAGGGTTAAGAAAAGATTTACAAAGATGTTGCCAGGGTTGGAGGATTTGAGTTACAGGGAGAGGCTGAACAGGCTGGGGCTGTTTTCCCTGGAGCGTCGGAGGCTGAGGGATGACCTTATAGAGGTTTACAAAATTATGAGGGGCATGGATAGGCTGAATAAGCAAAGTCTTTTCCCTGGGGTCGGGGAGTCCAGAACTATAGGGCATAGGTTTAGGGTGAGAGGACAAAGATATAAAAGAGACCTACGAACAACTTTTTCACGCAGAGGGTGGTACGTGTATGGAATGAGCTGCCAGAGGATGTGGTGGAGGCTGGTACAATTGTAACATTTAAGAGGCATTTGGATGGGTATATGAATAGGAAGGGTTTGGAGGGATATGGGCCAGGTGCTGGCAGGTGGGACTAGACTGGGTTGGGATATCTGGTCGGCATGGACGGGTTGGACCAAAGGGTCTGTTTCCATGCTGTACATCTCTATAACTCTAAGTGAGATTAACAGAGCTTTGAGGGACCTCAAGTTGTGGAAGGTAAAACAAAGGAGAGCAACTAAGTGTGTCAAAAAAGTAAAGGCTAGAGGTAACGTAAGTAAATAGGCTGCAATAAAGGTCAAAGTTAGCAATCATATAGTGGTGTAAATAGGCACTCTCAGTGATATAGCAGCGACATGTTAGATTCACAACAGTTGAAAACAGTCTGCTTTTTAGCCTCAGATATTCAGCAAAGGGAGGAGTGGAGTAGTTGATAAGGGAACAGTTTGAGTGGTACCTGCCAAAATAGCTTCCCGTCTGTCAATTTGGAAGAAACATTGCTATCAGATCTGATGAACAGAAGGATCAACAGCAATAGAGGGGAGAGGAATCAGGGAGCAATCATGTGTAGGTGGGAAGTGACTATTTGTGGACAATATCACCAAGGCGCAATAGTTAGATGAGGCATAGGATGAGCCACAGGGTAAATCCTAGGGAGACAACAGATAAGTGTGTGGATATGGGAAGAGTCAGCAGTGGAGGTGAGCCTTTGTTTGTGATGATGGAGCCAGACTAGAGCAGTCCCACCAGCTGTGTTACGGTGCAGGAGCATTGGAGGATGTTGTGCAAATCAAGTCAAAGACCATGTACAAATCAAAACAGATTTCTTATATACAGAGAAGTTCACCTATCATTTCTGTAAGTGAGAGTTTGGTACAACACCAACAAAAACTTAACTGGAGAGACTGAAAAATGGAATATTGGGGAAATGGGCATGGAGTTTAGAAGTGACAACATGTTCAAGGACTTTCAAGAGAAACAGTATGTTAGATATCAGACCATGTCTTGCAAAGGTGAAGTGGATCAAGGTTTTATTTTAAAAGGGAATATCTTAGAATGGCAGATTTTGTTATGAAGTTGAAGGCATGTAATTTACCTTTCAGAGAGTGAACGCTGTTCAGCACTGACAGCTTACAAGCACCTGTAATATGACTGAGTCTATTGGAAAATTGAAACATTTGACTGTGAAATGGACACCAGAGTTTTGACAATTTGAATTTCACCAGTTTAAATTATGCCCCAAGATCCTAAAAATCAATAGCGTTTGAATTTATTGTTTTGTCAATAATCGAACCAATGAGACGATCTGATGTTGGGCGGGCATTCTGAAAATCTGACAGAGCAACTACCATCAACGATCCAAGAAATTAGGAAAAATTCTATTAAAGATATCTTTTCATATGAAACATATTCGCAGTAAAAAGTAAGATGACAACCCAGAGAGATCTTCAGCTGGAAGAAGACAAACACCGATGATGGCAGCCACTGTGTGGTTTTGAAATCAAGTTGATGTAATTTTAATAAGTGTTTTATTGGAATAGTATATTGTTATAGAGTTGGAGGCTTAAGAGTTGTGAATAGTTGTTTAATGTTCACCTTTAGAGTTAGAATAAATTAATATTATTTTCTTTTCAATTATTGGAATTTGGGAGTTTTCTGTCACTCATTTTAATAGATTATGAGGTGAGTTGAGCTTTTCTGGGAGTTTAGTTTAATTAACAGAAGGGTTAACCACTGTGTCTTAACAGTTTGTGGTCTCAGATCAGAGACTTGGAGAGGTTTAAACAGATCCAGTCTCAGATTTGGACAGATTTCTGGTACGAAATATCCCAGATTTAAACACTTGTTGATTAGTGGCCTAGATCTTTATATAAAATGTAGGTGAGAATTTACATTTCAGTTACTTGTGGTTGGTTAAATTAAAAGTGAGGGAAAAGGCTCTTAAGATTGCTAAAGACAATCTAAAGTTTAAAGATGCTTCCCAAATTTGCCAAAAAAGTTTAAAAAAAGAGAAGGACATACTTTTAGAATTAGCAAATAGGTTAGAATTGGGTTTAACCAGGGACAAAAGGAAATCTGAAATTGTAAGGAGTTGGTCAAGCACTTAGGTGTATCAAAGAAACAGACAAGTGCAGTACAGTTTGATAAACAAATTGCAATTGAGGCAAATGGAGTTAAAAGATAAAGAAAGGGAAAGAAGAGCCATGAGTGGAGAAAAAAAGAGAGAGAAGGTTCTTAACTGAGCAACAAAAGAGAGAAGAAAAAAAAAGAGAAAGGGAGTCAGAATTTGAACTTCAGAAGTTGTGAGTTAGTCAGGAAAGTCAAGTTAATAGGATGGAGGAGAAGAGTGAAGGTAGTGATGTATACAAATGTTAAAACATTGCCACACTTTGAAAAGAAAGATCCTGAAGCCTTCTTTATTTCATTTGAAAAACTGGCTAGGCAGACAGAGTGGCCAGAGAACTTGTGGGTAATGCTAGTTCAGACTAAGCTGGTAGTCAGGGCTAGTGAGGTATTTGCAGCGCTGTCAGATGTGGGGGTCAAGAGATAATGCAGATGTCAAAAAGGCTATTGTGAATGCTTATGAATTGGTAGCAGAAGGGTATAGATAGCAGTTCAGATTTACGCAGAGTTCGAAAGAATTAAATATAGTAATTTTGATAGCTGGGTGCTGGCCTTAAATAGATAAGGCCTATGAGACTTGAAGAGAGATTATTCTGCTGGAGTTTAAAAACTTACTTCCAGAGATAAGAATTCATCTGGATGAACAGAAAGTTCAAGTTGTGAGAAGAGTGGCAGAGATGGCAGATTAATATGCATTGGGGCACAAGGCAAAAGAGTAGCATCCAACAAGAATTTCATCCTCTGAGGGATAGAAATTGGGAGAAGGGGATATCCAACACTACAAAGCAAAGAGTAGGAAACATAGGTAGTAGTTTACCACAGGTGAAAAAGAAGCCAAAGAGGGTCAAAAGGAGGTGAAAAGCTCCAAGTGTTTTCACGGTAATAGAGTGGGACGCAGAAAATTACAGGGGCAATGGTTTGAGGAGGGAACTGGGAAAAGGTGTTTTCACTGCCAGAAGGTGGGACAGTTAAAGTCATAGTGCTGGTCCCTGAAGAAAGGCACTGTGGAAACCACGGCAGGTGGAAACCAGCACCACTCTAATCTAGACAGAGGAGAAATGGGCCAAAGTGCACCAGTTTGTACTGCCAGTAGCATACAGACAGGAAGTGTTATGGGTAGCACATGAATTACCAGTAGATCACCTAGGTGTGAGGAAGACGCACGCGAAGGTACAAAAGCATTTCTATTGGCATGGACTGTACAAGGATGTGGTTAAATTTTGCCATACATGTCATGTGCCAAATGGTAGGTAAACCACAGGCAGTAATAAAACCAGCACCTTTGATGCCAATTCCCATATTTGAAGAACCCTGCACGCAGGTTATGAGTGATTGTGTAGGTCCCCTCCATAAATTAAGTGGGAACCAGTACTTGCTAACTATATTGAATAGGTCCACCAGATTTCTGGAGGCAATTCCATTACAGAGTATTAAGGAGAAAAGGGTGGTGGAGTCAGTAGCTTTCTTCACACAATGGGCTACCCAGAGAGATTCTGTCAGACAAAGGGGCTAATTTTACTGTGAGGCTGTTTAAGTCAGTCATGGATAGCTTAGGTATACAGCACTTTAAATCAAGTGCATACTATCCTGAATCCCATGAAGCTTTAAAAAGTTGGCATCAGACCCTGAAGACCACGTTAAGAGCGTACTGTCAGGATTACCTGAATGGCTAGGACAAAAGGTATCCCACTCATTGCTTGCCATTAGAGATGCCCCAAATGAATCTAATCAGTTTACTCCCTTTTAATTAATGTTCGGACTTGAAATGAGGGCCTTTGAAATTAAAGAAAAATTGACAGGACCAAAGTCAGGGGTCTCACACTTGGATTACGTGTCGGAGCGGAGGCAGAGACTAAATAGAGTGGGTGAGTTAGCTAAACAGCACCTGAAGAGGGCACAGCATAGAATGAAGCAGGTGGCAGATAAAAACTTTAAAATTAAGACATTTTCCTGTGGGGGAATGACGTATTAGTATTGTTACCAGTGGTCGGAAATCTCTTCAAAGCTAGTTTTAGTGTTCCCTATTAAATTGAGAAACCGTTGAGGCAAGTAAACTATCTGGTAAAGATGCTGGATAGAAAACAAACTGCATCGGATATGTCATATGACTATGTTGAAACCTTACTATATAAGAGACAGGGAACTGGAGAAACAGGTATTAGTTACTGCTCTGCAGAGTGAAGAATCAAATCCAGATGTCGTGGAGTTTGATGTACCTCAAAAATACAAGGAAGTTCTTGAAGAGCAGGATAGGTTAGTGAACTGTCTCAGCAGCAAAGAACCCAGTTGAAAGGTTTGTTGCAGCAATATGAGGACATATGCAGGAATAAGATGGAGAGGACTAATACTATTGTGCACGAGGTGGAAGTAGGGAATGCTGTCCTGGTCAAACACTCCTGTAGACTTAATCCTCTCAACGCCACAGAGGTCCAGAAGGAAGTGGATGCAATGCACAAAGTCATGATTTGGAGGTGCCAGTGTTGGACTGGGGTGGACAAAGTTAAAAATCACAACACCAGGTTATAATCCAACAGGTTTATTTGGAGGCACTAGCTTTCGAAGTGCTGCTTCTTCAGCAGGTGGTTGTCCTGAAGACGACCTCTGGTCACCTGAAGAAGCAGAAGCACTTCAAAAGGTTAGTGCCTCCAATTAAACCTGTTGGGACTATAACCTGGTGCTGTGTGATTTTTAACTTTGTACACCCCAGTCCAACACCAGCGTCTCCATATCATGACTAGTGTTGTGAGATTTTTTAACTAAGCTCAGCCAAGATATCATCGAACCGGGTCACACAGTGAGTGGAGTTCGCCGATTAGGTTGGTTCCCAAACCTGACTGGACTAAACAATTTTGTGAACTATTTGAAGGTCAACACAGTAACAGAATTGGACTCATACCCAATACCAAGATTGGAGGACTGTATAGATAAAGTTGGATAAGCCATTTACATCACAAAGTTGGACTTAATGCTTTATTATTGGCAGGTACCTTTATCAGAGAAAGTCAAAGAGGTTTCTGCGTTTGTAACCCCAAATGGGCTATATAAATTCAAAGCGATGCCGTTTGGAATGAAGAACATACCCGCCACATTCAAAGACTCATGAACAGAGTTGTGGCTGGTTTAACAAACTGTGCAGTTTATCTGGATGTTGTAGTGATCTTCAGCGAGTTACTGAAAGATCAAATGATACAGTTAGCAGAGCTCTTTGAAGGATTACGGAAGCAAAACTGGTAGTAAATTTAAAGAACACAGAATTCGCAAAGGCAGAGGTGATGTTCTTGGGACATAACATCGATCATGGAAGGTTGACCCCCAAGGAATGCCAAGACAAAGGCCATCTACGAATTTCCACAACCATCCTCAAAGAAAGAGGTGTTTAGATTTTTGGGACCAAGCGGATTCTACCAGAATTCCTGAAGAAGGACTTATGCAGGAAGAATCGATTCTCCTGTTCCTTTGATGCTGCCTGACCTACTGCGCTTTTCCAGCAACACATTTTTAAGCTCTGATCTCCAGCATCTGCAGTCCTCACTTTCTCCTAGTGGATTCTACCAGAAGTCTGTTTCAATCATCAGCAGCTTGGTGGCACCACTAATGGATTTAGTGAAGTAATGTACAAACTTTTGGTGCACAGAACACCACCACGAGGTATTTGCCAATTTAAAAACAATATTAACCATCGCACCAGTTTCAGGTACATGAAAGTTTTTGAAATCCTTCAAAGTTGCAATTGATGATAGTGATATAGGAGTTGCAATTGTACTGAGTTAAAAATCACACCAGGTTATAGTCCAACAGGTGATAAGGAGCATCGCTCCGAAAGCTAGTGTGCTTCCAATTAGATCTTTTGGACTATAACCTGGTGTTGTGTGATTTTTAACTTTGTTGCCAGTCCAACACCGGCATCTCCAAATCAAAATCACAATTGTACTGCTACAGGATGATGATAATGACAATGGAGCTGAATGGCCAATTGGCCAATTTTCAAAGAAACTCAACACCCACCAGAGAAAATGCTCTACCACTGAAAAAGAATGATTGAGTTTGGTACTGACCTTATAACATTTTAATGTTTATGTGATGAACAACGTATTGGAGATAATTGTATACTCTGACCACAATCCTCTTACATTCTTGGAAACAGTTATAGACAAAAGTATGAGACTACTTCATTGGAGACTTACGTTACAGACATTTACTTTACAAATTGTACATGTTGCAGGTCGTAAAAATGTGATAGCAGATGCATTATCACAGATGTAAAGGATAAGGTAAAATTGTTATATGTATGCGTGCAGAAATTAATATGAACTTAGATTAATGCCTTGTGTATTTCATTGAAATAGGATTAAGAATCAGAAAAAAAAAATGAAACCATCTTTCCATTATGACAGTTTATTTTTTTCTTAAGGGGGTGATACGCGTGTTGGGGGGGGGGGGGGGAAAAGAGGAGACGAGATGTTATAAAGTTGAAGGGTGAACTGTACCTTTCAGAGTGAATGTTGTTCGGCACAGGGCTTACACGCACCTGTCATATGACAAGACAGCAGTCAGAATCTACTGGAAAATTGAAAATAATGTAACATAGAAAAAAATACAGCACAGTACAGGCCCTTTGGCCCTCGATGTT
This sequence comes from Chiloscyllium plagiosum, assembly GCF_004010195.1. Lineage (NCBI taxonomy): Eukaryota > Metazoa > Chordata > Chondrichthyes > Orectolobiformes > Hemiscylliidae > Chiloscyllium > Chiloscyllium plagiosum. The sequence continues at coordinate 143,806,355 of NC_057711.1, read as the reverse complement.
GCGCCGATCCAAGCCCACCTAACCTACACTAGCCCACTATCCTCCATATGCCTATCCAATGCCCGCTTAAATGCCCATAAAGAGGGAGAGTCCACCACTGCTACTGCCAGGGCATTCCATGAACTCACGACTATCCGAGTAAAGAATCTACCACTAACACCTGTCCTATACCTACCACCCCTTAATTTAAAGCTATGCCCACTC